>NW_025920159.1:296635-596635 GCF_902686445.1 Sciurus carolinensis | reverse complement strand
TTTATTGCATGTCAATACCCAAGTCTTGTGCTAGGTCCTGAGTGAAAGTTTTTCCCCTCTTCACTTATTGATGAAAACGGATGTAGCTGATTGATCCATGAACAGAAATGTATATCAGGGCTCCAAGGACCCAGGATCAGGGGCAGTGGCAGAACTATGTGGGATTGAGAAGATGCTCAATTGGTGACTATGATTGGAGATATTGGGGATCATTTACACATGAATCCATAGCCATTATATTGAAAATCTTCTGACAATTTCCTCGAGGGTGTTTTGTTTCTTATTTTTTCTTTTGAAATTTTTTTGAAAAATTCTAAACACCAGAGAGCAGTGCATAATGCACAAGGCAGTTCAGCTGGTGGATCTTGCACATCATCTCAGAAATGGGTGAGGCAGGGAAAGATGTGCCTCCTGTGGTGAGACTGTTTCCCTCAGTAGGGAGTGCTTCAGCAATTTAGCCAGACACTGTTGGGAGTCATAAAGAGTCAAATGCATTTCGGTGATGGCTCATGAGTTCTGGGGTCCCAGAACCAAAACGTGGTGGCCAAAAGGAAACATTCCTCATCCAATTTCAAACTTCCCCTTGTTATTTTTTCAGTTATTACACTCAAGATTCGTTATGGAGGGATAAGTTGCTAAAGTCATATCTTTGATCCTCCATTCATTCCATTGCAAACAAGTCCACTCAGAAAATTGTAACAATTGGTTACCCATTCTCCTGTGACATGAGAGCCATACATGGGAGAAGTCTTCTGGTCAAAGGGGAAGGAGCAGGCATTGGTCAGCTAGGTTGTGAATGTAGCAAGGTTTCGAGTCTCCAGTAGGAGATGGCACTTTGTTGAACTGTGCAGTGTTTCTAAAGCCATGGGCAACATGAACTTTGATGAGTGGCTCCACTGACATGGTGCCTGCACCCCAGATTCCATCTGAGGTCACAGAGGAGCAGTCTGAGAACATGTTTGCAACACGGTTCCCAAGGCAACCAGAGACCATTCTGCTCCTGGCCACTTCAAACCGGCATTCAAGACAGGCAGCAGCTCAGCAGGGAAGGTAAGAGGATAGATGAAGGGTGCGGGTGCTAGGTTATTGTGTTTTTGAAGAAATGAATCTATTCTTGTAGCCCAAGCGATGAGGAACCAGGCTGTAAGCGGTATGTGCCCCGTGAGTAATAAATCCCTCCATATCCAGGAAGGACCAGGGATCCCATTGAAGATTGACAACTTGAACTTCCACTCAGGTCCTCTAGGTGGCTCTGTGCTCTGTTGGCAGCACAATTCATGATGAAAGTCAGTTCATCTGGCTCCTGAGTCAGACTATTAGCCCCCATAAAGTCCACTGGAACAAGCTGGGACCGAGGGGTGCTTGACAGCACGTGGGTCAACAATCTTAGCACTGGCACCAGTGGATTTTCCATCAGTGCTCACTTCTCCAGGACTGGGACAACCCGGGTTTTCTTCAGACTTAGGAAACTAGCCTAGGGACCTAGCAGTCTTGTGGAGAGATGGGCAGTGAGTGTTCATCTCAGTAGAGCATGCACGTCAGTGCCATGGTTTAGGTGATCATTAATTTGGGATACATCACTTTCCATCTTTCAGGGTTCTCCTACTAACCTACAAAGTCTTGGAAGGAGACAGCTGGAACATGGGTTGTCCATGTTCCATGTGAAGTTCAGTGGCTCCTCTGGTGGCTCATGAAGAGAGGAGGGAGTCATTCACTCAGCATGTTGGAAGGTTGACAGGTCGATCCTGACATGAAATGAGAGTTTTTCTGTGCTCACTTCTCCAGCCAGTCCCCTCCTCCTTGGCTGTTGCCTTACAACTAGGGTGTATCCAGAAACTTACCTGCTGGGATTTTTCCAGGGGCACATCAAATCTCCACAAGATGCACAAATGTCTTGCCCATCTGTATTCACAGAATGACTCATCTTCTTGGCCAAACAAATACCTCTCTGTCGAAAGAGCCTGTGGGATATTGCCAGAGGTCTTTTAATCAGTCACAGGAGGAGCAGAACACAATATGTGGGATGAAATCACAGCCTGGTGATGGCATTGTGAGCACAGCTCCACAGGGCATAACACCAGCTTTGAACATAGTCCGTGCTGAAAGTGGAATGGTTGAAAATCTGCAAGCTGAGTATTCAATAGAGGAGAAAGGACATTTGGTTGGCAAGAAAAGCTGAAGGGTGTTGATGATGGAAGACAACTTCGGAGAATAGACACTATGATACTCCCCATCTTTCATGGTCAACCCACAAACTCCACCACATTTATTCTGCCTCATGATACACTATAAATACAGGAAGCACTTATATCCCATTCTTTCTATGCAACCATGAATACCGACGCTCATTCCCCTTTTAAGGACAACAATGCCCTTGCAAATTCCTGTCTCTTTTCTTTTGCTCCCAAGGGCCAGTCGAATATATGTATGTTGATTCCTATTTTTTCTGGCACAAGAACCATGAGCAAAGGCTTTCCCAACTTAGTTAAAAATGCTTAGTTAAAAATGTTCAAGTAAAACAAAAAAATAAAAAACAATAAAACCTTTTCAAACTGAAGCTTAACTTATTTCCTTTACAAAACTTGATTTTTGAACACAAATATTCTTTGTAAATGACAATTCAAATAATATGACTTCTCTATTCTTAAACTTCTACTGGCTTCACTATAATCATGAAATGAATATCCAAGTAACCCTAGGATCTGTCCCCAATGTATTCTTCACAATACAATAAATAACAGCATGCCTAGGACATTTCAGAAGGTAAGGTGCTGGATGGAAGTAAGACTGTAAAGCAGAACAAGGCCAGTGCTTCTAGTAAACAGTCTGGAACTGAACTAAAAGCAAACACCCCAACTCCATGAGGAGTGCCAGTCAAAGAAAGACAGAATGCCACTAAATGATTCCTGGAGAAAAAAATATAATATATATTATATATAATATGTATAAATGTATAACACCAGGCTTAAAGAACTTGAAGAGTTAGCTGAGAAGTGCAGCAAGCATTTTAGGCAAAGAGAAAAACAATGCAAAGAGGAAACACAAGAAATAGTTTGTCAGGGGCACAAAGGAAGGTATAAAACCAGTTGTGGAGATGAAGCTGGAGATATACAGAGGAACGAAAGTTTTTTTTCCACAAGTACAATTTTAATATTCTATTTTATTAATTAAATTATTTACATTTTTGCAATAGACCAGATATTTTTATTTTGTTAGTTATACATGACAGAATGCATCTATACATTTTGAAATATCATATGAAATAAAGTGTAGTCTCCCATTTTTCTTATTATATAAATTGTAGTATCACATCTTTCATGCAGTCATGTTTGGACATGAGGTAATAATGAATGTTTCACTCTATCATCATTCCACCCAAATATAAATCCCCCTACCTTTGCTCCCCTCTACCTAATATAAAGTGATTCTATTCTTCCCTATTGCCCCCTCCCACTTATGGTGAATTAGCATCCACATAACAGAGAAAACATTTGAAATTTGGTTTTTTTGGGGGTTTGGTTTATTTCATTTAGCATGATATTTTCTAACTCCATCTATTCACCAGCAAATTTCAGAATTTTATTCTTATTTAAAGCTGAGTAATATTCCATGGCATGCTCTCTATATACCATATTTTCTTTATCCATTCATCTGTTGAATGGCATCTAGATTGTTTCCATATCTTAGCTGTTGTGAATTGAGCTGCTATAAACATTGGTATGGCTGTGGCACTGTAAGCCCTTTGGGTATAAACAGAGGAGTGGGATTGATGGGTCAAATGGTTGTTTCATTCCAAGTTTTCTGAGGAATCTCCATACTGCTTTTCATAATGGTTGCACCAATTTTTATTCCCACCATCAATGGATGAGTGTGCCTTTTTCCCCACATTCTTGACAAGATTTATTGTTGTTTGAATTATTGATAATTCCCAATCTGATTGAAGTGAGATGAAATCTTAGAGTAGTTTTTATTTTCATTTTTCTAATTGCTAGAGATATTGAATATTTGTATATATATAAATGTTGAAATATTGTTTATTTTCTGTAAAGTGTCTGTTCAGTTCCTTACTCCATTAATTGTTTGGGTTATTTGTTTATTTTGGTGTTAAGTTTTTTGAGTTCTTTAAATAGCTTAGAGATTAATGCTTTTTTCAAAGTACATGTAGTAAAGATTTTCTCTTAATCTGTATGTGCCGGGGTCCAGCCCTAGCAGGAGTCCATGGGTTCCACACCGGTAAACGGGGCGCAGGGAGACAGCGTCGGCGATGGATGGAGAATGAAAGACACAGACTCTAGTTCTGGTGCAATCAATCCCACTTTATTCTGGGGAGGGCTGGGTTTATATACATTTTTCTTCAGGCTATAATGGCAGTCTTGTGGTTAATATTAAAGAAGTTTCCAAAGCATAGGCAGAAAACAACAACCTTACAGATCATTCTTACCTAATCACAATTGTTTTAAGAATATCTAACTACGTTGATGAGCTAATACAATGTTTACTTCCTTAATATCTAAACTCTATGTGACTTAAGACTATTCTTATTATTCTCGCGGTTAAAGTGATAGACAAATAATCTCATGTGACCATTTCTATTAGGTCCCTCTGGTTAATATCTAAGTTGCTGAGTTAAGGGTTACAGGAGGGCAGCGGTCCCAATGGTTATTGTGTGCCAACATATATTATAGGGGTGACATATTCTTTGTAGGAAGGAAGGAATGTTGTGGAACCTTATTCTCTTACCTCACCACCACACATAAACAAAACCATTGTTAAAATTTAACCAGCCTGTTGGAGAGAAAGGCAGATTTATAACTATTTTCTCCAGAGGCTTTCAGGGACTCATTGCACGGTTGCAAACTTATTTTTAATTTCGTTAGTGGTAAAGACCCATTGTTTTTCAGATTGTAGGTAATATTTTCTAGAATTTTTGTTGTATTCCCTTCATCCCCTTAAGCAATCCGTTCAGACTGAAATGAGTAATATATTATCAGAAAAACACAGCAGAGAAAACACCATGCTCCGGAGCAAAACATCCGGCAATTCCTTTTAGGATGAGCCTTTGCAATCATCCTCCAGAGGATCTTTGTCAAGCACTGGATGGAATTCCAGATGCCCCCACAGCTCCCCCTTTCTTATTTTGTAAAGTGAAGAGGCCTTCTTGAATTTTTATTTTCTTGACTAGTCTGAGGATTACTCGGAGGACGACTGGAAGACAAAGAATTAAAATTAAAATACATACTCCAATCAAGCCATATTGTAATATTGTATTTAGGAATGTACTATTAAATATAGTTGTTTTTATATTATGAAACATTTGGGAGGCCAATTATCTGCTGGAACAACCGAGAGATGAGCCTGACTCAACATTCTTATTTGTAGTTGTAAAGCATTGATATCTGGTGCTATATTAGTATTATTCCAAACTCCTCTAAGGTGAGTTTTAACTTGTTCCCAATTAGTATTATTATCAACCTTTAAAGGAGTAATACAAATCCATTTATAATTAGCATGACATCTAGTGGTCATTCTAGTTTGAATATTTTGAATCTCATTACCCATAAAAAGAATAGCTTCTTCAAGAGCATTAATTCTAGTTTCTAATTTCTTTATCAATTTGTTCTTGTGCCACTAAAGCCACAGAGACATTATGAGATAAATCATTTACATGTGAAGCGGTATGAATTTCTTGTACAAGCACTGTGGTCAAGAGAGCTAAGGAAGTGATTATACTGATTAAAGCTGTTATTCCTAGGATCAAAGCTGCAACAAATCTTTTTGGTCTTAAAAGTTCATTAACTGTTTTTAAAATTTCAACACCTGGATCATCATACCAAGATTCTGTAAGATTGATGGCAATATAACATAATTAGGCTGATGTACAATTAAAAACACCTTTAAATCTTTAGACATGGTTAAATTAATACAATTAGTAAGAATACAATCATGACAATAAATGTTATAAGCTTTCTTATTTTTAGTAATATTGAAATTATTTATGGTAGACATAAGAATAGCATGAGGAGCATTTATACAAGCACGTACTGCAAAGTCATTAGGTTTACTTAACTTAGGTCCTTGTAGTAATACTACATTAGTAGCTGCTAATAGTTTATACAAGTCAGGAAAGTAAGAAAATTTACCATTTATAAGGTCACTCCGATAGATGGGTGTTACCCATCCAGGAGTAAACCATCTATGAATAGGCTCATTGGTAAGAAAAGGATTAAAATTAAAATGTACTGTTTTATTTCATCTTATCTTTAACCAAAGTTTATAATCAAAATCAGGAGAAGACACAGAATAATCTGTAATAGTAGTAGCAGAGCCTTGTGGCTTAAACTGTAGTGCAGTATGATGAAAACCACATTCAAACCATTTTGGGAAATACGTTTTTAAATTGAGTAGATTCCAAGAGCTGTCTTTACGACTGTTAAAGTCGTCACACAGTTTAAAAGGAGGCGGTAAAGCCACTGAAATATTTGTATCATTATAATTAGCATATCCAAGTGAGGTTATCTCTAGGGACCATATATCTCTTTTGTTGTCTTCTCCTGGAGAATCAGTAATGTAAGTCCTATAACTTAAAGGGAGACATCCCAATGGCACATGTAGATTATCTGTACTAAAGCACATTGGTGTCTCTTCAGTAATTCCATGAAATGTAATTGTAAATGCTATTTTATGTGGTATTAAAGAATCTGCAATCCCTCCAAGTAGTTGAGGCTCATTAGTAAATACTTTAATATTAGATCTGCTCCAAGTAATTGGATGCAGTAAGGGAGGATTTGGAAAATAGGTCCAGTAAGCTTTCCCTTTATTATCATAAGCATGAATAGGCAGTACCTGAGTTGAAATGAGAGCAATCAATGCAAAAAACAAAGCCTCTGGGGTTTTAGGTTTGAGCTGTTCACCAGGTGTTCAGCAGCGGCAGTCAGGTGTTTCACTTGTCCCCAAGTCGGCAGGTCTGAGTTGCGAGTGGCGGATGATTGTGCAAGACACAACTTTTTCATCTTAAATACTAGTCCGTTTGCGTCCTTCTGATTGGGTTGGTAAGGGATCCAATACTCTTTGTTCTTCCTACTTCGAATAGGGCTCATTGTAGTGACGTATTAATCTGTCTGGAATCCACAAAGGTGTTTCTGCATCCTGTGGAAATACACAAGCATAGCCTCGACCGGAGATTAGCAAGACATTAGGTCCTCTCCATTTACCAGATAATAAATCTTTTCATTTTACTAAACTTTGCTTTGACCTTTTACTTTCCCAATGTCTCATCATTGCAGTATTTCCCTCCTTGTCAGTATTTAGATGATTTAAAACAAATAAAGCATGTTGTAAAATATGATGTGGGGAAGAGTATTTAAACTCTCCCTCTTTTAGCTTATTTATTTGTATTTTTAATCTTTGATGGCTCCTTTCTACTATTGCTTGTCCTTGTGGGTTATAAGGAATTCCTGTAGAATGAGATATGTTAAACCTGGAACAAAATCTTTAAATGGTGTTGATGTATAAGCAGGAGCATTATCAGTTTTTAATTTTTTAGGCATTCCTAAAACAGAAAAACAAAGGAATAAATGTTGAATCACATCCTTGTAGGTTTCCCCAGTTCTGACTGAGGCCACAATAACATGAGAAAAGGTATGGACTGTAACATGAACATAAGACAATTTTCCAAATTCTGATATATGAGTTACATCCATTTGCCATAAGAAATTAGGTAAAAGTTCTCGAGGATTAACTCCCATCTGTGGAGAAGGAATAAATTTAGGACAAACATGACAATATTTAACAATAGTTCTAGCTTCTTCTCTAGAAATATGAAATTGTTTTTGTAAGGCAGATGAATTTTGATGATGATTTTTGTGTGATATAATAACTTCTTTTATAGCTGTTAAAATAAAATTTTTAGTTAAGTGATCAGCATGGGTATTCCCCTGAGCAAGGGGACCAGGTAATCCAGAATGTCCCCGAATATGACCTATAAAGAAATGTGAAGTTCTGTTATGAATTAGATATTGAAGTTCTTGTAGCCTATGTATAATTTTAGATGAAAAGGAGAGCGTTGCTGTTTCTATGGTTGGAAACAGTTTAACAATGTATAGTGAGTCTGTGTACAAGTTAAAGGATTGATCAATAGTCCTGAAAGCATAGATGACTGCTTCTAATTCAGCTGTTTGTGCAGAAGTTTCTTGTGTCCATAGAACTGTGGGTTGAGAATTAATTATTGTAACTGCTTTTCCATTTGATGACCCATCTGTAAATATTAACATAGCATTGTTAATTGGAGTTGAGGAGCACCATTTAGGAAATATTATTTCTGTTTGAAGTAAAAAATGTAGTAAAGGATTATTGGGCAAGTGGAAAGAAATTTTTCCTGTAAAATTTAGAAATGTAATAGCCCATTGATCATCAATTTGTAATAATTGGTCAAATTGTTCTCTTGTTTAAGGAATAATTATTTCATGCATTTCACAAGCAAACAATTCTTTACTTCTAAATCTGGCCTTTAATACCAAAGAAGCTACCATAGTAGGATAAGACATTAATATTTTCTTTCCTGATACTGGTAAGTGTATCCATTCAAGTGGATCATTTTGCCATAAACAACCTGTTGGAGTATGTTTCATTTTTAGCACAATAAAAACCCAAGGCAAGTTATAATTAACTTGTTGTAAGTAATGTTTTTGAATTGTAGTTTCAACAACTTGTAAGGCTTGTTCTCCTTCTTTAGTTAATATTCTACTTGAGTTAGGATCTGAATCACACTTTAGTATTTCAAACAAAAGTTTTAAATCATTAGTTGAGAGTTTTAAATAAGGTCTAATCCAATTTATATCTCCCAATAATTTTTGAAAATCATTTAACGTTAATAGTTTGTCTTTTCGAATTTGTAACTTTTGAGAGCTGACACAATCTCTTTTTATAGTTCTTCCTAGATAATTATAAGGAGGTTCCTGTTGAATTTTTTCAGGAGCCACTATCAGACCCCACCTCTGTAAATCTTTAATTAAATCCTGTAATATTATTTGTAACAAATGGCTTTGAGAATGTGCAATCAATATATCATCCATATAGTGAATCATATAGCAGTCTGGATACTTTTGTCTATAATTAATTAAAGCTTGATCTACAAATTTTTGACATAATGTAGGACTATTTTTCATTCCTTGAGGTAATACTTTCCATTGAAATCTTTGATAAGGCCTTTGTAAGTTAGGCGATGGTAAGCTAAAAGCAAAATGCCATCTATCTAGTTTAGCTAAAGGAATAGTAAAGAAGCAATCTTGTAAATCAATGACTATAATATGATAGCCTTTAGGGACAGCCACAGGAGAAGGACATTCTCCACTAGCTGTAGAGTATAAGGGGAAGTAGGTCCTAAATCTTTTACAGCTGCTTTTAGTTTTTTTTTTTTTTTTTTTTAACATTTTAAAAGAGAGAGAGGCTCCCAATGAGGCTCTCCTCCCTAATCTATAGTCCATACTACAGGGCAACAAATACTAACATCTCGCTGTTTTTGTGCCTCACGAACAGCACCTAGAAATCCTACCTTTTGGACTTTCCTTTTTATTTTATCTGGAGGTTTAGGAAGGGCCGGCACAACAGGAGTCACCAAAGGTGGATCCTCGTTATGATATCTGAAAGCGGCTTCTTCCAAGTCCTCCTCATCAGATGGGGAGAGTTGATCAGGTAGACCTTTCTCCTTTTTCCTGTCTTCATCATCATCTGATTCACTTTCACTTTCACTCGGAGTTTCCTCTGTATATTTTTTAACCGAGGCTGTCAGCAAAGTCTCCTTTGCTGACGTTTTGTCTGGTGATCTTATTCTTTTACTTAGCTGCTCACTTTCATGTCTAGGGTCTAAACAGTCCCTAAAAAGATTCCACAATGCAAAAGCATCCGTGGGGACTCTTTCATTGCCATATAATCTATGATGTGTATGCATAGCATCACCTACCTTTTTCCAGGTTTTAACATCTAAGTTTCCCTGTTCAGGAAACCAAGAGGCACATTCTTGCACAAAATGAAAAAATCTTTTTAATTGAGCTGTTTCTACATGTGTTCCTCTTTTAGTTAATAAGTGCTTAGCAATATCAATAAATAATGCTCTTTCTTTGCTTTCACTACCTCCCATGGTAGCTGTTCTTTCTATCCCTGCCTATCCTTTCTCGGCCTTCTCTACCGAGGGGTCCGCGGCACCCCAGGCAGGATCCTAGCTGTCTTGAAAAGGAAAGAAATTAATATTAATAAGTGGGGGGTTTACCAGAGGGCCCCACGTTGGGCGCCACTTGCCGGGGTCCAGCCCTAGCAGGAGTCCATGGGTTCCACACCGGTAAACGGGGTGCGGGGAGACAGCGTCGGCGATGGATGGAGAATGAAAGACACAGACTCTAGTTCTGGTGCAATCAATCCCACTTTATTCTGGGGAGGGCTGGGTTTATATACATTTTTCTTCAGGCTATAATGGCAGTCTTGTGGTTAATATTAAAGAAGTTTCCAAAGCATAGGCAGAAAACAACAACCTTACAGATCATTCTTACCTAATCACAATTGTTTTAAGAATATCTAACTACATTGATGAGCTAATACAATGTTTACTTCCTTAATATCTAAACTCTATGTGACTTAAGACTATTCTTATTATTCTCGCGGTTAAAGTGATAGACAAATAATCTCATGTGACCATTTCTATTAGGTCCCTCTGGTTAATATCTAAGTTGCTGAGTTAAGGGTTACAGGAGGGCAGCGGTCCCAATGGTTATTGTGTGCCAACATATATTATAGGGGTGACATATTCTTTGTAGGAAGGAAGGAATGTTGTGGAACCTTATTCTCTTACCTCACCACCACACATAAACAAAACCATTGTTAAAATTTAACCAGCCTGTTGGAGAGAAAGGCAGATTTATAACTATTTTCTCCAGAGGCTTTCAGGGACTCATTGCACGGTTGCAAACTTATTTTTAATTTCGTTAGTGGTAAAGACCCATTGTTTTTCAGATTGTAGGTAATATTTTCTAGAATTTTTGTTGTATTCCCTTCATCCCCTTAAGCAATCCGTTCAGACTGAAATGAGTAATATATTATCAGAAAAACACAGCAGAGAAAACACCATGCTCCGGAGCAAAACATCCGGCAATTCCTTTTAGGATGAGCCTTTGCAATCATCCTCCAGAGGATCTTTGTCAAGCACTGGATGGAATTCCGGATGCCCCCGCATGTATGCACTCTTTTCACATTATCAATTGTTACTTTTGCTGAAAAAAAACTATCTAGATTGAGACCATCCCATTTATTGATTCTTGATTTAAATTCTTCTGCTTTAGGGGTCTTTTAAAGGAAATCAGATCCTTGACTGAGATGAAAATTTGGACTTACTTTTTCTTCTAGTAGTCCCAGGATCTCTGTCGCAGCACCAAAATGTTTTATCCACAGTGAGTTCAGTTTAATGCAGGGTGAGAGATGAGGGCTTAATTTTATTTTGTTACATGTGCTTTCCAGTTTTACCAGCACCATTTGTTGAATGAGGTATCTTTACCCAGCGAATATTTTTGGTGCCTTCACATAACATTATATACCTGTTTTTCTGTGGGTTTGTCTGTGTCTTCTATTCTGTACCATTGGTCTATACATTTGTTGTAGTGACAATACTATGTGTTTTAATTACTATGGCTCTGTAGTACGGTTTGAGATCTGGAATTGTGATGCTCCCTGCTTCACTTTCTTGCTAAAAATTGATTTGGCTTATTCTGGGTCTCTTATTTTTCCAAAAGAATTTCATGATTGCTTTTTCTAGTTCTATGAAGAACATCATTGGGATTTTAGTAGGAAAAGCATTAAATTTGTATAATGCTTTTGGTAGTATGACCATTTTGACAATATTAATTCTATCTATTCAGGAACATGGGAGGTCTTTCCATCTTCTAATGTCTTCTTTGCTTTCTTTAGTGTTTTGTAGTTTTCATTGTTAGAGGCTTTTCACCTCTTATTATTATTATTATTTTTTTTTTTTGCGGTACTGGGGATCGAACTCAGGGCCTTGTGATTGGGAGGCAAGAACTCTACCAGCTGAGCTATCTCCCCAGCCTGGCTTTTCACCTCTTGTTAGGTTGATTCCCAAGTATTTTTTAAGTGATTGGGAATGTGGTAATGTTCTTTATTTCTCTTTCAATGGATTCATTACTAATGTGTAACAATGCGTTTTATTTATGGGCATCGATTTTATATCCTGCTTCTTTGCTGAATTTATTTATTCTAGAAGTTCTTCCATGGAATTTTTTGAATCTTTCAAATATAGAATCATATCATTGGCAAACAGTGATTGTTTTGATACCGCCATTTACCTGGTGACGAGTTCTACTCCTTCTAATGTTGAAGATTGAACACTAGAGAAGCACGCCAAGGCAAGCATATTAAGCAGGTTTTATTTTAAGATAATAATACAGACTTCTCCTGGTAGGAAGAAGGGGGCCATGGCTGATGTTCTAAAGTCCCAAGAAGTGAGTGCACCCTACATCTTTTATAGGTTAAAGTCTCTTTTGTTCTCCAGTTTTCTCCCCCCTTATCTCTCTCTCCTACCTGCCTACGTGACTAGGCCTGCTTTTGCATAAGTGAGAAGCCATGGGCAGGGGGAGGGCCAAGGTGATTCAGGCAGGCAAGGGCCCAGGGGGCATTAATTAGCAGCTCCATGCTTGCAGTCCTTGATAAAGGCAGGTAAATTTGGTAATCAATGGGCTCCGGAGATCCTTGACATTCCATTCTTCCAGGGGCAGTCTCCAAATTCCAAAGGCAGATGGCTTCATGGCTTCATGTCCTCAAATTGACCCGATTTCCTATTTCTACACTAACTACCTGTCCTTAATTCTGGCTTCAGTTTTTGTCCTTACCTATTTGTATTCCTTTAATTTCTTTCTTCTGTTTAATTGTTCTGTCTAGAATTTCAAGGACAATGTAGAGTAACAGTGGTGTAAGAGGGCATCATTATCTTCTTCCAGGTTTTAGAGGGAATACTTTCAAATTTTCACTGTTTGGAATTATGTTAGCTTTGGATTTAGCATACATGGCTTTTATGATGTTAATGTTCTTACTATCCCTAGTTTTTATACTGTTTTGAACATGTAGGAATGTTGTATTGCCAAATGCTTTTTCTGCATCTATTGAGATGATTATGTGCTTCTTGTTTTAAAGTCTATTGATATGATGAATTATGTTTATTGATTCCCATATGTTAAACCAACATCCCTTGGATGAACTGAACTTGATCATGGTGCACCATCCCTATAATATGTTTTTGTATGAGAGTTGCCAGACTTTTATTGAGAATTTTTGCATCTGTGTTCATCAGGGATATTTTTCTGGAGTTTTCTTTCTTTAATGTATCTTTGTCTTATTGTGGTATCAGGGTGATATTAGACTCATAGAACAAGCTTGGAAGGGTTCCTCTTTTTCTATTTCATGGAATAATTTGAGAAGTATTGGTGTTTAAAGATCTTGTAGGAAATGGATTAGAATCTGTCTGGTGTTGGACTTTTCTAAATTGGTAGATTTGTAATGGTGTTTTTTATATATCATTACTTAAAATTGTTTTGTTGAAATCATGTATGACCTCCTGATTCAGTATAGGTAGGTCATATGTCTCTAGAAATTTGTCAATGTCTTCAATATTTTCTATTTTATTGGATTATAAATTTTCAAAATAATTTCAAATTGTCTTCTGTATTTCAGTTGTATTCATTTTGAAATTTTGTTTTTCATCACATATTTTAGTAATTGGATTTCCTCTGTTTATTCTTTGTAGTGTGGCTAGTGAGTTATCAATTTTATTGGTCTTTTTTGAAGAATAAACTCTATTGTCAATTTTTTAAATATTTCTATTGTTTCAATTTTATTGATTTGAGCTCTGATTTTAATTATTTCCTATTTTCTACTCTTTTTGGAATTGATTTGTTGTTCTTTTCCTAGAGCTTTCAGATGTAATGTTGTCATTTATTGGATGACTTTTCATTCTTTAATAAATACCTCAATACAATAAATTTTCCTCTTAGTACTGCCTTCTTAGTGTTCCAGAAATTTTGGTATGTTGTATCAGTGTTCTCATGCACCTCCAAATATCTTTTTATTTCATCCTTGGTTTCTGCTACTATCTATTCATCATTCAATAGTATATTACTTAGTGTCCACGTGTTAGAAATAATTCTATTTTATAATTGATTTCTAATTTCAGACCATTATATCTGATAAAATGCAGAGTATTACCTCTATTTTTTCTACTTATTAAGAGTTGCTCTGTGGCATAAAATATAATCTGCTTTAAAAAAGTATCAATGTGCTGCTGAAGAAATAGTGTATTTGTAAGGAATCCCACAAAAACCATGCCGGACATGGGAAATCACATAAGGGAGTTTATTAAGCAAACAGAATGTCTCTCTAAGAGACAAAATGAGAGACAAAATGGGAGGAAAAGAAAAAGGGTGCGTGCAAGAAAGAGTGTGAAAAGCGAGGAGGAGAAAGTCAGCAAGTGTGTAGGAGAGCAAAGAAAGAGAAAAGATGGCAGGGTTGCTATCGTGAAGCAGTTGAATTCTGCTGGGCTAACAGGGGGCCAATAAGGGAGAAGGATACTTGCAAGCTGATTGATGAACCAATAGCTAGCTAGGATATTCAAAGACTGACAGTAGTTGGGAGGCGGGGAAATGTCTGCAATGGAAAGGGTGGGGAGAGCAGCTTTGTACATTACAGTATTCACTCATTGATGGATGAAATATTCTATTAACTGTTATGTCTAAATTATTGATTGTGTTATTTAGTCCTATGGTTTCTTTATTTAGTTATTGTTTAGGAGATCTGTTCTGTCGCGCTCCCTGCCCGCAGAGAGACGAGACGCAAACCTGGTTCTTTTTTATGAGCTCTTTATTTTGCGCGCTTACTTTCCCTTAGTTCTTTCTTTGTTCTCTCTCTTTGAGGAACTTACACTCCAATATATACAGTACTTGTAACCAATCAGCATTTTCGCACGAGGGGAGAGCATAACAGATACAGGCAGCAAAGGCAGGCATATAGTGGACCTGTACTGTCCATCAGGGAGCTTAGCCAATCCCTGGAACTTCCTCAAAATAATGTCAGTTGTTTGTGCAAAAGTAAACTGCTCTGGCTCACTGCCAGGCGCCATCTTAGCCTTGCCACACCTAGGGCCAGGGGTCCGGCCGAAACCCCGACAGTTCCCCCTTTTTTCTTTTAAAAGAAAAGCTCGGGACCAAGCCTGTCTTAGGCGGAGTGGTCAACTACCGTCCTTACCCGTCATCGGATAACTGTAGAGCATGCTACAGCTCCTGTCTTAGGTCGGTACGGGAGTCACCGCCTTCCTTACCCGTCTGGTCAATGGTCCAGCCTCGCGAGCCACACTTGTGGGGAGCTGCCGGCCTCTAGGGCAGCCATGGCCTGATGGAAGATGATACGATCTCTAACTTGATCTCGGTGCATGTGCATGATAAAGCGCGTGAGGTAGATAACAGTAATAACCATGAACATACAAAAGGCTCCCATACCTGCCCATTGTTTTACAAAACTGAAAGAAGAGGATAGCCAACTTAGCACTTCGGACATAGGGGCTACATTAACTCTAGTAGCATTGAGACTAACAATTTGAGATCTAAGAATAGCAGTAAGATTATCAAATTTGTAAGACCAATTTGTTTGTAGCTGAGCAGACAAGATTCTAGACAAGTTTGCTGCATAGCTGAAGTTATGATAAGCTATGGGTGTAACACAAAGTCCTCTTAGGTGATAAATGCATCCTACGCTTAACAGTTCCTGTAAAATGTCCATTTGTTCCTGGAGTAAGTCCATCCTCTGGTTCACCAAGAGAATTCCCGCTTACATGTGTTGATCTACTGTTTGTTGAGTAGACAGAGCAGTAGCTGTCTGCTGGACCACTTCATTAAGCTTAGTTGCTGACTGTACTGATGTCGTCAAGGCTACAGCTGCTGCAGTGGCTGCTGCCGCTGATGCAACTATAGCGGTAATGACTGCTGCGGTGATTCCAAAATCTCTCCTATTTCTGGAAAGCAATACTGGCAATATCATCTGTAACAGAGACTGGGACTGGTAGGAACACACATAAGTCTGCCAGCAGGAACCTAGAAGCATTTTAACATTGAGGGATAGCACAAATCTGAAGTACAATTGAGAGAAGCAGTTGTTTTGTTACATAGTTGAACTGTTCCTCCTAAGAGACTAAAAAGAGGTAGTAAGTTAGTTTATTCCCTGGAAACACACAAACTGAGCCGCAGCTCCAGTAAAGCACCGAGTTACCCTTATTACCCAGAGTTAAAAAAAAACCCCAAACAAAGAGACAAAGAGAAAGTTTATCTTTAGGGGACCTGAAGGTCTCCTCTATTCCCCCTTTTTCTTTATAAAGAACATTTTTGAGGGTGAGATGTGTATGTTCAACAATACCTTGTTTTTGTGGGTTATAAGGTACATCTGTGGTTAGAGTTATTTTAACTTTAGTGAGGAATTGGTTCTTACCAATTTTAGTTTTTAAAGAAAAATTTAGACTTTATAATGTAGTACAATCTTTAACAGTTGTTTAACCATAATTGTATAAACCCCTATTTTTAAGACAATTGTTTTAAAGAATAAAACTTAAGAGACACAAAGTTAAGAATGAATTGGTGTTTTTAAGAAAACTTTGTCATTTTACCATGTCATTTTACCATATAGATTAAACTTTGGCTTATATCAGAACATTAATATTTCACCTTAGGAAAAACCTTAAATAGCTTTAGCTGTTTTACATACACACAACCAACTTAGTTACACACAGACTTGTTGAAACTTGACCTTTGTTACACACAGACTTTTTTATCCAGAAACATTTTCTTTTTCTTTTTATTAAATACATTTTTAAACCCAGAACCTTTTATTTTCTCTTCCCTATTTGTTGACCCCTTTTTGTTCACATTCTGAAACAACTCTTATGAAATTTTTGAATTTAGATAAATCACCCTATTTTAATAAGATTAAATATTTTGTTGTTTATAGTACTCTTAATTGAAACACAGTTGAAACTTTTGGGGCCCTTTATATATAGAATTCCACTTGTTAGGATATAACTCTTAGTAACCTTGTTTTTAGTTTAGTGATGACACAAAGCAATTTTAAACCCTTTTATTTACCATCCTATGAGAACACCAATAAGGTTTAAGTATGATACCCCATGGAATAAAAGGAGTTAAGAGTACCTGATGTTATTTAACAATTAGCATTTTAACTTTGTAAATTAACCAGACGTCTCTACAAACACATTTGAGTAATCCCATACATGTTAACTCCAAATTATTTATTTTATAAAAACCAAGATATCAGACAAGTGTCCTGAACAGGATCCGTTGCCTCTTTCCTGCTGAAGAAAAGTCCTAGAAGCAATTGATATTAGACATTGTTTAACATTAACATTTCATTAGTTTGACCACCTGGAAACTTGCAAGTTATTTTTAAAAATATTTTACTTTTATTAGTTTACCCAATTTAAATTGAACCCTTTTAAATCACGTGAATAAAAGTATTTGGATCCATTTTTAAATTTTAATATTAAGAGCTCTCAGTTTTGACGCAGACAAAACAGGACATTAGACAGCACAACATACAGATAACATAAAATCAAAGGCCTTGTAACTTTATAGGTAAATGTTCATTGCAATGAAACAGCTGTTTAAAAAACTTCAGTTGAATAAAAAATAGAACTGATCAAAAATAAAATCATTAACCTAGGTATGCAGGATCAAAATTATGAGCTCAAAAATACAGCATTAAAGAAAAAACAAAACAAAACAAGAATCCTGAAGAATAAGTTAGTTTTGTGCAGCGGCCCAGGAATTTAAAACGGACACTTTTTTTCTTCTTTTCTTCTTATCTTTAGGTTACCCCCCTTTTCTCCTTGAGACGCTGTAGTTGCATTCCAAAGTGGCAGGGGGAGGGAGGATCACCCAGGACTTTTTAACCCTTTTTTTCCTGGTTGAGAAATCAGGTTAGGTTTGAATGCAGAAAATCACAAAACATTATTTTTTACTACTTTAAGGAATGGAGCTGCTGAGCTCTCTGCTTAGGGGGACCCTCCCCTGAACTGATTTCCCTCTTTCTAACAAGTTGTTCCTTACACCCACTTTCATTTTTATTTTTGTTTGTCCCTGATCTTATTGACGCCCTTTTGATGTTTTAGACCTTTTCTCTTATATTTTCTCCAAAACCTGACTGCCCTCAGTCAGAGGCTCCACAAAAGAGTGTTTTTTAACTATTGCCCACAGGTCTCGAGTCTTCACTGGTGTCAATGTCATCATTAATAGGGCGCTTAGACTGCATTGTTAGCTTCCCAAATGTCTTTTCTAGCTCCTCCCCTGAAAATTTCTCCTTTGAATCTTCCCCTTCTGAGTTATTATTTCTATCTGAGTTCTGAGAACAGAACCGTTTCTCTTTAATCTCTTCTAAAACCTGACTTCCCTCTTCCAGGGGTCCCTTTAGATTTTGTTTATCTTTATGTTGTAAGCAAGATTTAATCAGGGACCAAATGGCTAAAGTTCCAACAGGTAACAGCTTTTGCTTTTTTGTTATGTGTAGATCCTCTCCCAGGTGCTTCCACTGAGGAATATATTTAACAACCCTTTATCTAAAAACCACGGAGAGACCTTTTTTATGGTATCAAGGAACGTTAGAGCTGTTTTTTTCTTTAGGGGCGTTCCATGGTTCCTTAATAATTCCCTAAGGGGTTGTTCCATTTTTACCTTGGACATTTCGTTCCCCATATTGTAAAAATCTTGCCGCTGAGAGACTCAACACTATTACACGAACAGACCACACATACAGGAGTAATGCTAACCACTCTCAATATTACACACCACTTCATAGACAGGGGGAGACAACAGTAAAAACAAACATAAATATGACCGGGCAGTCCTCCTGCCTTTTAATGACCGGGCAGTCCTCCTGCCTTTTAATGACCGGGCAGTCCTCCTGCCTTTTAATGACCGGGCAGTCCTCCTGCCTTTTAATGACCGGGCAGTCCTCCTGCCTTTTAATGACCGGGCTTTTTAGCCTAAATGTACTTTTTCATTACCGGCTTATAGCCTTACTTACTTTATTACTTTATTACTTTATTACTTTATTACTTACCACTTAACTTACCCTTGTCTGTGAAAAATTATTGTTCTTTGGTCCCGGGGATTTCGGCACCACTTGTCGCGCTCCCTGCCCGCAGAGAGACGAGACGCAAACCTGGTTCTTTTTTATGAGCTCTTTATTTTGCGCGCTTACTTTCCCTTAGTTCTTTCTTTGTTCTCTCTCTTTGAGGAACTTACACTCCAATATATACAGTACTTGTAACCAATCAGCATTTTCGCACGAGGGGAGAGCATAACAGATACAGGCAGCAAAGGCAGGCATATAGTGGACCTGTACTGTCCATCAGGGAGCTTAGCCAATCCCTGGAACTTCCTCAAAATAATGTCAGTTGTTTGTGCAAAAGTAAACTGCTCTGGCTCACTGCCAGGCGCCATCTTAGCCTTGCCACACCTAGGGCCAGGGGTCCGGCCGAAACCCCGACATGTTCAGTAGTAATAGAGGTGTGGTAATGTCACCCAGTATTATTGTTTTGTGGTTTACTTGATTCTTGAAATTGAGAAGAGCTTTATTTCTTTTATTTATTTATTTATTTTTCATACATAGACGTTCCATTGTTTGGAGCATAAATGTTTACAATCATTATGTCTTGCTGCTGTGTAATTCCCTGCAGTAGAATGAAATAAAATTCCTTATCCCTTCTGATTAACATAGGCTTGATAAAATACTTGCAACTTTACTTTGTACTTTATCTGATATACGTATGGAAACCCCTGCTTGTTTATGCAATCCATATGAATGATATGTTTTCTTTTATACTTATCCTTTCACCTTTAGTCTGTGGATGACTTTGCCTACTATGTGAGTCTCTTGGAGACAGCATATTGTTGGGTCTTGTTTTTTAATCCAACCTGTCCATGCTTTTTGATTGATGAGTTTATGCCATTAATATTCAAAGTTATTACTAAGAAATGACTTGCATTCCCAATCATGTTGGTTTATTTCTGGCTTTTAATTTGATTTACTTTTTATTTTGACTATTCATTTAGTGTTATTCCTCCCTTTGCTGGTTTTCAGTTTTCTTTTTTGCTTCATCCTCATGGAATATTTTGCTGACAATGTTCTGTAGTGCAGACTTTCTAATTCTTATTTTTTAAACTTTTGTTTATCTTAAAAAAATTTATTTCATCTTCAATCTGAAAGTTAATTTTGCTGAATATAAAATTCTTGGTTGGCATCCATTTTATATCAGAGCTTTAAATATGTTGTTCTATGAGGGTCTGGATTGAGAAATCAGTTGAGATCTGAATTGACTTTCCCTTATACATAATTTACTTTTTTTCTCTCACAGTATTCAAGATCTTATCCTTATTCTATAGTTTAGTCATTTTCACTTTAACATGTCTTAGTGTGGGTTTGCTCTAATTTTGTATATTAGGGGTCCTGTAAGCCTCCTGTATTTAATTTTCCATTTTATTCTTCAGGTTTGGAAAATTTTCTGATACTATGTCATCAAAAAGATTGTGTTTCATTTTGTTTGTTTCTCTTCTCCTTCTTCTATCCCAATAATTCTTAAATTTGTTCTTCCCAAATTATCCCACAGTTCCTGGAAGTTCTGTTCATGTATTCTTATCATCTCTGCATGGTCAAAATTATTTTTAATATTAAATATTTCATATTCATTGTCTGTGGTTCTCTCTTCCAAATGGTCTAGTCTGTTGGTGATATTTTTGATTAAGTTTATAATTTGATTTATTGATTCCTTCATTTTGAGGATTTATTCTTTTTTTTCACAATTTCTAACTATTGAAGTGATCTTTCACTTCCTGTATTTCCTCTTCTTTGATTTCATCCTTCATACATGATTTACTTCACAGATTCAGATTAATCATGTACTTTCTTTACTTCTTCTTGGACATTTATTCTATTGTGCTGTTAGTGGCTTCTCTAATTGGGGCATTTTGGTTTGTTTGTGGCATTTTGTTCCCTTGTTTTTTCAAGCTACATGTGTGTTTTTCCATCTAGTTGTATGGATCTGAGACAATATATATTCTACCCTGTAGACCTTTTTTGTCATAAATATTTTCAGTATCCTACCTTTAAGAAGGAGACCAATATTAACAACACCCAGTGCAAACAATATAGAGCCTCAAATCTAATATCTTCCAGCAAGGTGTCCACTGCCCTCTAGCTATAAAAAGCAGGGATGAGTTCGACCACTGTCCACAATAAAAACAGAAAATTTGCTATACAGATTTACAATCTCAAATATTGGCCAAAGACAGAAAAGAAACAGTGCAGGATGTGGTGTTCATGAGGGAGAAAGAGAGAAGCCAGAAGCAAAAGTCCACAAAGCATGGGAGAGGAACCAACAGAGACTGGTTGTTATGTGGAGAAAATATAGAAAGGGAATCTAAGAAGACAGATAAACAAGAGGAAGAATACTTATTGAGAGAAGAAAAATTAAAAATATAAGAATATACAGAATAGCGGAACTACAAAACACCAAGTGTATATTATCATCTTCCACAAATTGATGCACAAAAAACTCTCTGCTGCAAATATGGTGGAGAGAGAGATCAGAGAAGAAAAAATAATAAAATGAATCTCAATGGAAAAATGAACAATTCTCTTTGCCAGCATCCAAAAGCTTCTCAGTCCTGTCTCTGAATTCCCAAAAGACTGCCTGACCCAGACAAGTCCTAGAAGACCCAGTCACTGTCTCGCCACTCCAGGCCTCAGATGGTCTGGGTTTGGCCACATTGCACTCCCAGGATTGCAATGCCATTGGAATTTGGATAAAGACAACGAGGGATGAGCAATTCTGAAATGCCATAACTAGATGGGAGCAACCCACAATCCCAGGAGGAAGACCCCACTTGCAGCCAAACCCATATGCACCCTGACACTGAACCTCCAGTTCCTGGCCAGTGTCCCCAGACAGGTGCAGCTGTGCCTCAAAGTGGCAGTGGCACCAAACACACTGGCACCCCATACTAACCCCAGGCTCTGGTCAGCATCTTAAAATGGATGTCATCACATGCAACCAAACCTGGAGTCACCCTGTCAGTGGACCTCTGGGCAGTGATGGAAGTGGTAGTAGCATGAGCCGATGGTAGTAGGTAGGGGGTCAGTAGCAGTTGCAGTCATCAGTGGTGTTGGCAGCAGGTGGGGAGACTGGCAGCTGTGGTAGCTGCAGTTCTGGCTGCAACTGCAGCAGCACCCAGAGAGGAGAACTCTCAGTGACCTTCTAGGAGTAGTAAATGCTTTTGAGTCAGTGACAGCAACAGTAGCAGCAGTGTAGTTGGCAGCCAAGCATCTGAGGCAGTATCAAGGGCAGCATACCTCCAGGTGACACTGCAACAGCATCAAGAGCAGCAGCAGGTCCTAGAGAAAGACCTTTGGGCACCTGCAGCAGGGGCATCATGGGAAACTGTGGCACAGATGACTGCAGCAGTGGCACCCAGGGAAAAGACCTCCAGGCATCAGTGGCAACTGCACCCCACCCCCCAGGGAAGACCTGCAAGCAGTTGCAATGGCATCCATGGTCATGCTATCATGGGCAGTTCCAGAACCTGGAGAAAACTCCTCCAGATTTCTGTGATTGGTTTTAGTTTTTGAAAGTTTGAAATGATGTCTTCAATTTTATTTTTTCTTGTTCTCCCATGATTCTGCAAGACTCAGTCAGTCTTTGCAACATTTAGACTCACTTTTTGCTGTGTTTAGGCCAGAACAATCACATCATTTGTAAATAATTTTAATATGATAGTAGCCACAGTTACTGAGTGTTCACCATAATGCTATAAAGTACTAAATTCTTACTAGGCTCTTTAATATTCCTATCAGTCAAGCTTGAAGAAGAGGAAATCCAAGATAGATGAGATCAAATACTTGCTTTAGGTTATAGAGCTAGTAAGGGATGACATGTGGGTACAAAGTGAGGACTGTTTTACATCTTTACATGTCTCAATACTACTGAGCTTTTCTGTCTTACATGGACTTCTTCATAAAGATTCCTTCTCAATACTGCTACTTTGTGCATAAAAATCCCTAGGAATAGTTCAGAGGGTACCAGAAGTATGTACCAGTACAGTGCAGATAGAACCAAAGACAGAAAAGCCATAGTTATGATGGTATATATTTTATAAAAAGTCCACTTCTAGCTTCCAGGTGATAATGGTGGCCCCAACTTCATTTTCAAGGGCAATGAATGACTTATAGGTTTGTTTTAGTCATCTCAGGGCAGGAGGGTTGCTTTTCTATGAATTAAAATTTCATCAATTTGTCTGCCCACTCAGACAGTCTTAGGTTCAAACACAGTGGCCCTGATGCAGAGGAGGTGGGTGTAACTGTGAAAGTGGTCCACTTCACCTTTTGAATATAAATCTGAGGCATATTTTTAAAAGGGGCAGGCTTTCCTTTTCCACTTCTCACTCTCCCCCTCTCTAACCAGGGAGTGGGGAACAAGATAACATTGAGTTCTCTGTGCTCCACAGGAAGGTCATATCTACTAGAGTATCTGGGAAATGAATATCTTCCAAATTAACAAGTCAATGTTAACACTCCATCAGGGTGCCCTGGGACCCACTGTCAGGGTGCACCTGGAATGTAGCCTTTGAAGAGTTTCTTTAAAATGCTCTTGTTCCTCCTGATGGAGAGAATCACATCCTTTGTGACAGGAGTCTCCTGTGTTTCTCCTTTGTTAGCAAAGAAATAAACATTTTGTTCTTTTTCTGAAAATTGTATCCTTGTTTTTTAATTGTCATTGGGGACAAGGACATAGCAATTGGTTACAACTTTGTTCTCTTACCTGGGGACCAAAGAGCAGGACCCCATTCTGGTTTTCTTGGGCAGGTCTGGCACTGTAAGCAACTGCACTTTCATGCTGAATGAAGATGTGTGGCAAACTTTTTGAGAGCTGACTACTGGAAAGTTAGTAGATGGGAGAGTAGTCCTGGGGTTGAACCAGAGCAGTTATTTCTGTAAGTAAAGGTAGTGACTGAGGGATTCCCAGCAGTTGCCAATGACCACTTTGCTACATAAAATGCCTACCTTCTTTTCTGCATTTTAAGGATTGCTCCATCTTGATCTGCTTTGAGAAAAAGAAAAAATGAATGCAGTGATATAAGGACACTTTGGTCATTTGGTAAACACACTTTGTGTGCACACCAAGATCCTTGATCCTATACAACTGGTTGCCCTTTGTGGGAATGTCTAGTCCCTTTTTGTGGGGACATCTTTGGTGCCACTGGTGTAGAAGTCATGGTTAAGTGGTATTTGGGAACTTAGGGGGAATTTCCCTCAACTGCTCTCTCTGTTTTGAAGGTTCCCCTCTGACAGCCATGGTTTGGGGATACTCTCTGTCTGATTCTAGGTCTTTTGTTTGCATTTGCTTCTGGCCCCTTAATACATGGGAAATACTGTGTTATTCCTATAGATTTTTTCATGTGAAATATCTTGGCTGAATGGACCACCTATAGATATAAACCTGTCTAAGAAAAAGATGTTTTACTGTAACACTCTGGTCTTTAAATTGTTTTCTGAATTATTGTAAAATCTTACACATAGGACTTGATCTGTCAGAGATAAAAATGGAAAAAGATTCTTTGTGTACAGGCATGTATACAATTATGTAATAAGAAGTCTTAACAGGCAAAAACTAAGTTGGATGCAAAGTGGTGCTTCCTCAAGTGTGTGAGAATAGGAGGACCACAAAGTAGGATTTATTTATTTTTTTCTTTTCAACTCAGTGTGAACAGTCTGAGTACTAATTCTCAGCCTTACCCCAGCAGCTTCAATTCATATTGCTGTGGGTCAGGGACACATTCCTGATATAAAGGAGAAAAGAGAAAAATCACAGGAAAACTGCCTGGTCTATTGAGAAATAGACAAGGAGGATGTGACCTGTACCCTACATTCCAGCCACTCTTTGCCCATGAGAGTAAATCCACAGTTTGAGAACAGGGCTCAGTTCACAGCTTCTGCAGATGAATGAATGTATATGAGCTATAGGCCTCACTGATTTCCTATTCAGATTTTGGTCTCTTGGATTCAAAGAATAAAATCCATGGATGGTGGCAGAGGACAAAAATAAAAGAAATAAAATTAGTTTTGAATGAAAGGAAAAAAGGAGATGGACCTCCCTGTGATATGAGTGGGAAAGGGTTGGAAATGTTTTCCACTTAATTATACTAGTTCAGAAACTTAGGCTTTGGACAAAAATGTTTATCAGAGTCTATGTTCAACAAATATTAAAAGTTTTGAGGCTAATTGTTGTAATCTATTCTGTACAGTTGTTGGAAAGGTACCAAGGCTGTTGACTTGGACCATAACTTTCTATTTGACTGCGTGCTTTTAGTTCTTATGTCTGAATCATTTCTAATTTTCATTTGGTTCTACCCCTATTTTTATTTTCCTGCCTCACTGGGACAAAGGAGTGGACTGGAATGCTTAACCTCACAGGGCTGCCTTCACATTTGAAAAAACTCTATCTGGGACCCAACTCATTGATGTTCAACTAACCTACTTTAATGGGGATGGAAGATGAAAGCTGCCAATCACTAGAAATGAAACAATGGTTCAGATATTATTAAATTACATTATATTTAATATATATACTTATAAATATATATTAATATACATTTATGAATATATTATATTCAAATATTATAAAATTATAACATGAAGACAAAAGTGTCTTCCCTTATTAAGATCTACCCTATTTATTCAGGGGACACTTCTTGGTGAAGGCCTTCCCTCTTGCCCACAGAGCTAAAATAAAAAGGCCTCCCTTAGTCCCCATGATTTCAAACACCTGTCTTTTGGCCCTTCTGAATTCTGAAGAAAGAGATCCCTAACAATTTCTTTGACCTTCACTAGACAGTGCCTTTATACACAAAAGTATATAAAGAGAGAGTCACTGGGTACAATTAACAATTGGGAACTCACTTAAAGTTGGTTGCATTATGATGATAGTAAGGGAAACTGCTCAAACAATAACCTGTGTTACAAACCCTCGAGTATATACTGGAAAAAAATTAAGGCACAGATTTTAAATATGCCAAACTGTCTGACTCCTTTGCTGGGATAAAATTTGTTGTGTAAATTAAATTTACAGATCACATACTCACACCATAATTAAAACTTTCAAGTGAAAGTATCTTCCGGGAAAAGAAAACAGAACTTTCTTGGCTGGAGGTCTACTAGAAGTGAAAAAGGCCTTTTAAGAAAATGTGACCCTGGGAAAACTGTTCAATGTTATCTTAACTAAGTTTAGTTTTAGGAGGGAACAACTTGTCCCGGGGGGGGGGAAACAATAGCAGCTGAATTTACAATAGCTAGATTGTGGAACCACCCTATAAGCCCTTCAACAGATTAATGGATAAAGAAACTCTGGTATATGTACACAATGGAATATTATCTAGTCATAAAGAAGAATAATATTATGACATTTTCAGATAAATGAAAGCAATTGGAGAATATCATGTTAAGTGAAACAAACCAATCCCAAAATACCAAAGACAGAATGTTTTCCCTGATAAGTGGATGATGATACATAATGGGGTGGTGGAGTGGTGGGTGAGAGAAGAATGGAGGAACTTTAGATTATATAGAGGAAAATGAGAGGGAGGGGGTATAAAAACTGGTGGAATGAGACTGATATCATTACCCTATGTACATGTATGATGACATGAATGGTATAAATCTACATTGTGCACAACCACAGAAAAAAAAAATGTGCCCCATTTGTGTAAAATGAATCAAAATGTTATCTGTGAAAATAAAATAATAACAATAAAATAAGAGGCACTCATTCTTTTCTGCACAGTTGTTTAAATTGCACAATGAGTCTTCTTTGCAAGATATCCTACTCTGCCTCTTTGACTATAAATATATATATATTTATATTCTGACTATAAATATATATATATACTGACTATAAATATGTATATATATATAAATATTAAATATATCTGTCTGAGCCTTACCTAAATATTCTATAAAAGCTTAAAAATGAAAGTTCATGTAGATTTAACAAGTAAGGTCTATCTTTTATACCTTACATCTGGCATAGGGTAACAGTGCTATTTAGAAAACTTAACTGTATCTCTCTGCTTTGACTAGGTCTAATTTGAATTATTAACACTGTTCCCTAAATGTATAAGAGTTTTAAGGCTATCATTTATTTTTACTAGTACTAGTAAACTTTGCAAGCCTGTAAATATATGTGGATTCTGAATTTACTGTGAAAATTAAACCTAGTTAATATAAGGACATCTGCATAATGGTGCAACTAACTATTAGTTCTTTGTATATGTACTCATGATCTTCTAATATACAAATTATAAATATAAACTTGGAAGAGCACTTAACCAAGTTGGTGTTCTCCAAACCGAAGTTGTCTAAATCAGTAATTTTAAATTATATAGAAATATAAAAATTAAATTGGAATTCTATATCATTTAATATTATGTCAATGAATCTCTTATAAATAAGATGTATGTAAAATTTATGTTGCTTTTTATATGGGGGTAAAAATTTAAATGTATTTTTAAAAAGATAATGAAAGCCTGAGCTTTTTAAAGGTAAATATTGTAAAACATGCAAGCATTTTACCACTTTCCAACAAAAAGGATCAAAAATCTCTCAGCTTTTATTTGATTCATGATTCAGATGTAATTTGTGAAGAGCCCAAATTAACCTGAAATAAGGTTCTGCCTCCCACCTTACTCCATATTAGAATGACTCCCAATTAAGTTAGACTTATGCTCATTTAAAGTTGTGTTCAAAAGATCAATTTTTATTGTAAAGATAACTGTGGTCTCAAAATAAACAGGAGATATAATATAACTTAGTAAGGTTTGGAATTATGAAAAAATTGTTTTTTGGAACATAACTGATACTGCCGTTCACTGGTGACGAGTTTGACTCCTTCTAATGTTGAAGAATGAACACTAGAGAAGCATGCCAAGGCAAGCATATTAAGCAGGTTTTATTTAAAGGTAATAATACAGACTTCTCCCAGCAGGAAGAAGGGGGCCATGGCTGATGTTCTAAAGTCCCCAGAAGTGAGTGTACCCTACTACTTTTATAGGCTAAAGTCTATTTTGTTTTCCAGTTCTCTCTCCCCTTATCTCTCCTTCCTGCCTACGTGACTAGGTCTGGTTTTGCATAAAGTGAGAAGCCATGGGCAGAGGGAGGGCCAAGGTGATTCAGGCAGATAAGGGTCCAGGGGGCATTAATTAGCTCCATGCTTGCGGTCCTTGATAAAGGCAGGTGAATTTGGTAATCAATGGGCTCTGGAGATCCTTGACATTCCATTCTTCCAGGAACAATCTCCAACTTCCAGAGGCAGATGACTTCATGACTTAATTTCCTTGATTTGACCTGATCCCCTATTTCTACACTAACTATCTGTCCTTAATTCTGACTTCATTCCCCCCTTTTGCTTTAGGAACTCCTAACTGCTGTAAGGCAAAGGGGGCGCTGATTGTTTTGGCTGCTTCAAAGCTGGAAGAAGGGCAGCAAGGGGCAAGCAGTTTGGAATTCCCTTTTAAAACTGGATCAATCGAGGGGTCCAAGGTACAAGTCTGGTTGGGGAAGAGCAGGTTGTAAAGTCATCTGGAGGTGGGTGTTTCTTTGAGAGAACAAAAAGACATGAGCACTGAAATGAGATTAGTACAAAGTAAATGTTGCAGCATCTGGAACATGCCAATAAATATCATGAAAATGACAGAAGTCAATTTCTCACCAAGAGGTGGAAGAACTGAGAAATTGTTCCCATAATAAGGCCTAACAAAGGCTGGAGTGGACAAGGCCTTTATTTGGGAAGTTTAACATTGTCCAGATTATCAGGAATGTAAACACAACATTTAACACTTAATGTCATTGATGTCCCCAGAAAATATAGTTAAGCAAATTAATGTCATCTGTATTTTATAAGATATCCCTTTATTTGTACAACCCATGTTTGGTAGAGGTCTCTATACTTCTGTTACTTAGGGTCAGATAATCATACTAGCAGCAAATAGAATTAAGCTTACTTGTAAAAAGTGACTAAAAATTTCTGACTCTGGCAGTTTCTCTTGATAGTTATCAGGCACATTTGCCTAAGAATCTCTCTTTTATAGCTTTTAGTCTTTATTCTAGTGGACTAACACAAGTGTATATCTTAAGTTATATTTAACTATTATTTCTTTTAAATTCCCAAGAATGGCTATATTTTCATTTTAACAGTTTTTCTGGGTGTCTAAGATCAAAATTGTCAAACTGACTTGTTCCTATCTTGTTAGTCAGCTGAGTTCCCACAAGGATCATTTATAGAGAACTTAAGAGTAGATTCTTAGCTCCACCAGTGCCATTGGCTAGGCAGGGTTTCCTTGATGAGGTGGCTTCCTTTGAAATCATCAGGGATGTCTCCCTTTTCCATGACCCTCCTCTGCAGCAGGTGCAATGATTGGCTTTTCATCGCCTAGTGGCCTCATCAATCTCCTTGATTAGAAGGTTTTGTGGCCCAGAGTTGCAAAGCTCCTTAGTGAAGTTCTCTTATTCCCTGGGCTCAGGCTGACTGAGGGCAAAAGATCCAAATACTGGTCTATCTCACACTCTGTATTTAATCTCAATCTCTAAATTTGATCTTAATCATCCAGCAAGCCAGTCTCACCAGTCATAAAGTAAGAGTACTGGGCTTTAACTTCAATATCTATAACTTTACAGTTATTTACCCTTTTATCTAACTGGAGTCTGTATTAGTTCTGGAAGTTACCACTATCTGTTCTAGAGGTGATGGCTTATTATCATAAGTTAACTAGGTTGTGTGTTCTTGAATCAGCTACTTCTGCAAAACATTAATAGGTAACAGTTTTACAAAATGAAATTAGCAAGAATAAAACTATATATTCAGCTTGTATAACAATTATCTTGAATTTTGACTGAGCTATACATTATATCCCCCATTTGAGATTATAGTAATTTTACAACAAAAACCAATCTTTTGACTATAACTTTAAAGAATCTGGAGTCTGGCTTATTTTGAAGACTTTCTGCACCCAGTGAGGTGGGAGGCAGAGCCTTATCTCAGGTAAGGTGTGGCTCTTTACAAATCTCAAGTGTTCTAATTCTGATGTTGATCTTTGCTTCTTTCTTAAATGTCATTTTAAGAAGTTTACATATATTGATTCCTGAGTTTATATGAACACTAGTTAAAACAATTTAACATTATATCTAAAACATGAATTAAAGAAAGTCTGAGAGCTTTTAACTTTCTTTTTGTGTGGCAAAGTGAAAAAATGTTTTCATGTTTCACAATATTAACTTTTAAATGAATCAGGCTCTAACTTTTAGAAATATATTTACATTTGAAATTCTTTATCTCAGTGTAAAATGTAACAAATTTTACATAGACCCTATTGATAGCAGGTCCTATAATAGAACATTAAATGATAGAAATAAATCCCCAATAAAATTTATTCTTTATGAGTTTAAAATTACCATTACAGACAAGTTTAATTTGGGAATAGCATCTTGATAAATTTCCTGTTTTAAAAACTTGTATACCTGGAAAATATGAACACATTTAATATACAAAGAATGACCATTTCACAATTACCTTGACACTTTTATTAAATTTAGTTTTTAAAGAAAAACTTAGACTCTGTAACATAGTACAATACTCTAACAGTTGTTTAACCATAATTGTATAAACCCCAATTTTTAAGACTAAATATTCTAAAGAATAAAACTTAATAGACACAAAGTTAACAGTAAATTAGTGTTTCTAAGAAATCCCTTTTATTTTACCATGTCATTTTACCATATAGATTAAACTTTGGTTTATATCAGAACATTAGTATTTCACCTTAGGGAAACCGGTAAATAGCTTCAGCTGTCTTACATACATACATCCAACTTAGTTACACACAAGCTTGTTGAAACTTGCCCTTTAGTTACACACAATCTTTCATTAGCACTTACTTAGACCCTCATGTATTTCATCACACAAGCACTTTCTTACCCAGAAACATTTCCTTTTCCCTTTTATTAAATATATTTCCATATCCAGAACCATTTATTTTCTCTTTTCTATCTGTTGACCCATTTTTGTTCACATTCTGAAACAACTCTTAGAAAATTTCTGAATTTAGATAAATAACTCTATTTTAATAAGATTAAATATTTCATTATTTATAGTACTCTAATTGAAATACAGTTGAAACTTTCTGAACCCTTTGTATATAGAATTGTACCTGTTGGGCCACAACTCTTATTAAACTTGTTTTTAGTTTAGTGATGACACAAAGCAAGTTTAAACCCTTTTATTTCAACCAATAATGTTTAAGTATAATACCCCATGGAATTTAAGGAGTTAAGAGTACTTGATGTTATTTAACAATTAGCATTTTAACTTTGTAAATTAATCCGATGTCTCTACAATCACATTTGAATAATCCATACATGTCAACTCTAATTCACTTATTTTATAAAAATCAAGATATCAGACAAGTGTCCTGAACAGTATTTTGCATCTCTTTCCTGTTGAAGAAAAGTCCTAGAAACAATTGATATTAGACATTTTATTAACATCAATATTTTATTAGCTTGACCACCTAGAGACTTGCGAGTTATTTTCAAAGACATTTTACTTTCATTAGTTTTATTACTTTATGCAATTTGAATTGAACCTTTTTAAATCACGTGAATTAAAAGTATCTGGATCCATTTTTAAATTTTAATTATAGGAGTGCTCAGTTTTGATACAGACAAAACATGACATCAGACAGCATGACATACAAATAACACAAAATCAAAGACCTTGTAACTTTATAGGTGAATCTCCATTGCAATGTAACAGATGTTCAAAAACTCTAGTTGAATAAAAAGTAGAACTGATAATGAGCTCAAAAAATACAGAATTAAAAAAACAAGAGTTCTGGAAAAATGATATGGCTGTTAATTACTTTAGTAAAGCACCATAAAATTTACTTTTGCTGGAGTTTAGGTAAGGCTCTTGGTTTCCTCTATTTATATTTCAATGTAAGACTTGACTGAGATCTGGGAGGATATAACAGGTTTTAACTGAAACCTTGTACCTAGGGCATTTTAGTCATCTCTATCAGAACATGCTTGGATGTCAATGAAAATTATGAGACCTTATTTTTCATTACTTTTGAGAATAAAGCTACTGTGCTAAGCTCCTCACAGAGATATGCCATTGGTTATTGAGCTGCCTATAGCTGCGTTTCTGGGATTTATTTTCCCCTTTTGTGACAAACAGGTTAAATCTTGCTTCATAGGTAAGTTGAGGATAAGAGCTTGAAGTAAGGACCCTTTTTGATATTCCTGGGGCAGAATATTGTCCTATGGTGACTATTTCCTGTAGTATTGAACCTGTTGATGACATAATTAAGCTTTATTTTTTTTTTGAGATCTTTTAATTCTTATTAGCTAAGAAGTTTAGGAGTTCTGCAATGGCCTTTTGATATTCCTCCTGGGTGGAGGCACATAAATGATGTCATTGACTTACTGGTGAACAATCACAGATGTTTTATCTCTGAAATTTGTTAAGTTCTTAGCTAAGGTTTGTCTGGAACAGGTGAGGGCCATCTAAATCCTGAGGCGACACTTTCTAGGTTAGTTGAGATACAGTATCTGGTTCCTCAAAGGCAAACAGAAATTGCTATTCAGAGTCTAGCATAAACAGGAAAAGCCATCTTTTAAATCTAACATATTAAACCAAGCAGCAGTTGGAATCCAAGATAGAAGTGTATGGATTAAGAACTACAGGGTGGGGGAAATTACTGCTTCATTATTCTAAGGTTCTGAACTAGGTAGTTTGCTTTTTAACTCCTAAAATGGGCGAATTGCATGGACTATTGCAAGGCATTAAATGTTTCTGTCATTTTGAATGACTTTAATAAGTCCTTTTTCTGGTCTTTATGTTCCCTTTTCTTTCCTTTTGATCTCTTTTAAAAATGGAAGGTGCAAGCTGGAGAAGATCATCTAAGAATTGATCAGGGCCATGTGCCAAATTTTGTAATTTCCTCTAAATATTTGGGGCTGACTAAATGATAAATTTGTACCTTTAAAAGTAGGTGGCCCTTTATGGACTCAGGATTCAGGGTGATGTGCTTTCTTATTGCTTTCCTAAGTCTCTCCAAAAAAACAGCAGGACTTTTCTGAAGGCCACATAATAGTTTTTTTAAGCATCCTACTCATTATTTGAATCCCAGTTAGGATGGTTTCTGGGAACTGCCTGTGCTCTAGTTGGTTAATAGCATAATTTTTTAGGTGAAGTCAAATACCTGGCATAAGTTTTAAAACATCTCAATATTTATTAGGATCCTCCAAAAACCTCCCTAATGTTTTTGTCTGTCTTAATTTGGGACGGTTGCCTTGGTGTTCTCCCTTAGTAGGCGATTCCTTAAGGCTTTCACCTCTCATGGTAGAGATTATTGATGTCAAGCATGGTAGCATATGAAAGGCACTTTTCATTTGCAATTTAGCAGTATGCAGGCTAGTGGTGAACCTGGCAGTACTGTTGAGAGACAAGCTCCCTTCTGAGTTAGAAGTATTAGGGATGAAAGAATGAGGCAATACCAACTGTCTGTCCACTGGAGAAGTTCTGCTTTATTCAGATAATGTGCACACTTTTATAGAGTGGAGAGAAGTCTCATAGGCCAGGGTATGGGATGGGGCGGTAGGTAATTGGGCAAGCTTTGTTTCTAGGGGATTGAGACAGGGTGGTGGAGAGTGATTGGATGTGGGACCATGCTGGTGGGAAACTGACACTCCAGAAGATAAGCAGGATATGCACCATATCGCCGAGGTGTGGTTCCAAGAGGAGGGGTGGGGCTTTTTCAGCTGCTTGTTGGGGGTTAGGCCTTATAAGGGACATCTCCCTAAATGAGCTTCCTTATGGACCAGAAAAAGCCATCTCTCGCTACCTGTCTTTGCCAAAGTTATTTCTGGCCTTCTTCGGCAAAGTGCTAGGGTCCTAGTTTGCCCTGTACTAGAGATCCTGGGAGGATTCAGACTTAAGTGTATTACTGCTTTCCTCCTGTCACTATAAACTCCTAATTATAAAAAATGATGACAAAAGTAAAAAGTTTGCCTTTTGCCTATATTTTTGCTCTGTAGACTAAAGGAATCTCTGGAGTATGAGGGGGCATCTATTGGTTGTTAGGCGTATATTGCCCTTTGCTTGGAGGGTCTCAAAGGAGGGGTTTTAAATGCCTCCCTCTTACAGTTTAAAGAGGACACCGTGAGCACATTTAAGGACAGCAACCGTAATGGGGAAACTGTAGATAGACTAGTGAAGGCTGACTATGTGAACAAAGGGAATCTAGCCATTTTTATACTTATCATCCCAGGCCTTAATTTTACAGTTTGAATTCCTAATGTCTGACTGACAAGGGAGGGGGTCATCCAGGAGGGAGTGGATGTGTGGCAGTGTTGTGCACTGTATGGCCCATAAGGAGGCAAATACAATTGGTGCTTTCTCTCAGTTCTATTCATCTACCAATCACCCTGGGTACCCCTCAGGTTAGTAGGGAGGGGTAGTGTGGAGAAAAAACCTTTGGGGTCTGCCAGAGAGTGGCCCAGGCCAGGAAACCCCACAGTTGTTCCAACCTTTCCTCCACCTCCATGCATCCTGGGCAGATCAAGACTAGGACACTGTGTACTGGTACCAATTGCACCCCAGACCTGGACAGAAAAGTAGGAAAAGGCTTTGGCAGAGTCGAACATGCCTACAGAGCAGGTGATTGGAAACTTGCCTTGACTGGGAACCTCTCACCTGAGTCTTGAAGAATGGCGGTGCCCATTTTGCCCTCCAAAAATAAAGAGACAGAAATATGCACCTCAAACAGATGTGGGATGCATGGAGAGAGAAGCTTACTTACCTCAGTGTAAATCTCGCTGGGGTTTCCAAATCTGATACCACCGTTCACCGGTGATGAGTTCTACTCCTTCTAATGTTGATGATTGAACACTAGAGAAGCACGCCAAGGCAAGCATATTAAGCAGGTTTTATTTAAAGGTAATAATACAGACTTCTCCTGGCAGGAAAAAGGGGGACATGGCTGATGTTCTAAAGTCCCCAGAAGTGAGTGCACCCTACTTCTTTTATAGGTTAAAGTCTATTTTGTTTTCCAGTTCTCTCTCCCCTTATCCCTCCTTCCTGCCTACAGACTAGGTCTTGTTTTGCATAAAGTGAGAAGTCATTGGCAGGGGGAGGGTCAAGGTGATTCAGGCAGATAAGGGTCCACGGGGCATTAATTAGCAGCTCCATGCTTGCAGTCCTTGATAAAGGCAGGTGAATTTGGTAATCAATGGGCTCTGGAGATCCTTGACATTCCATTCTTCCAGGAACAATCTCCAACTTCCAGAGGCAGATGACTTCATGGCTTCATTTCCTCGATTTGACCCGATCCCCTATTTCTACCCTAACTACCTGTCCTTAATTCTGGCTTCATAACTATTATACAAACTGAATGCACTTTTGCTATTGTTATTTGCATTCTGTATTTTCCTTGTAAATTTTAATTGTTATGTGTTAGTACTTTATAGAAGTGTAACTTCTAATATAACAACCCAAGTTAATTTGAGGTAACGTGTAATCATCTACAGAGTGCAGATCAGATGTAATACTCCCACTACTAATACTGAACCCAATTAAAGAGAAGGGGTAAATGACTGTAGAATTAGATATATTGAAGTTATAACATGTTACTGAGAAGCCAGAGTTGGTGACAAGCAGTTAGTGTAGAAATAGGAGATCAGGCCAGATAGAGGAAATTGAGACCATTAAAGTCATCTGCCTCTGGAAGTTGGAGACTACCCTCGGAATATGGAATGTCAAGGAGCTGCAGAGCCAATTGATAACCAAATTTACCTGCCCTTATCAGGGACTACAGGCAAGGAGATGCTAATTAATGCCCCCTGGGCCCTTACCTGCATGAATCACCTTGGCCCTCCCCAAGCCCATTGCTTCTCACTTTATACAAAACCGGGCCTAATCACAAAGGCAGGAAGGAAAGAGTTAAGAGGGAAAGAAAAAGAGAATAAAACCTATGAAAAGACAAGATTTGCTCAATTTGATGAATTCCACCTTTGGGTCCCCTTCTTTCACCTGGGAGAAGAATGCTTTCACTTTTCTTTAATAAAACTTACTTTCTACTCTATACTTGCCTAGGCATGCTTCTCTGGCACTATACTTCAACACCTGAGGAAGCAGGACTCATCACTGGTAAATGGTGGTATCAACTCCCTCCTTAAGAATCGTGAAACTGCCTTCCTGGATGTTTAAGAACAAAAAAAACCTGGAGACCAAAATCAAGGAAGTAAAAAGACTAAGGAAAAACCAGCCAATATTTGACCCTTGCCCTCTAAGGTCAGTGAGTATCCAAGAATGATAGGAGGCACTCCTCTAAGTACTCTGAAATTCTGACGAGTCACCAGATGTGCCAATCAGGAAGATCAAGAGCTCTCTAGAGAACAGAAATTCAGCTCATGTTGCACCTTCTACAAAGGTGAGGATCATTGGAGAAAAAAATGTTGCTGATATTTCCAAGAGAAGCCACATTTGGTTACCAGGACACTGACCTGATCCATCCTGGAACATGTCACCATGAGTATAGGAAAGGTAAAGAAGTCAGGAGGTTTCACATGCATCCAAGTGCGATCTCTGAGGAATCTCAGCTCATTCATAAGAATAAATATGAACAAGGTCAGTTTTGACTAGTTTGGTCTTAAACATCTGGCAGCAGAGTACAGTCTGAGCAGTCCTACATAGATAGCTCAAATGAAAAACAATATTTTTTCCAATATAACTTAAGATGTACACTTGTGAGAGCCCTACCAAAAGTAAGAAGAACTTAAGACTGTAAGAAAAGGATCTTACTGTAAGCACAAAAAGACAAGAGGCAGACATCAGCGGTTTCAGAGAAGACTTTATTCCTTCACGGACTTGGGCACTGTGAAGGTCCACTTTCTGGATGGGAAAATGGCCATCAGCTATGGATGGGATTTTGGTTTTATAGGGTACAATGATGTTACTAGAAACTGTATACTTGCAGTTTTGACCATCAGGGCCTAGTTTTACAGGATAAAACTTTAATTTAGGAGGGTAGTAGTAAAAAGGCTGAAACTCATTGTTGTCTGGGGGAATTAAGAGTCTGGATCCTGAGGGATGAGTACTCAAAACTTTCCCATTTTCTTTTAGGAATAATTTGCCTTGGGAGAAGGTCAAGATTTAGGACCCAGCATTCAGTAGCCACCCTTCCCCCAGGGCCCATTGTTATTTGGAAAGAATGCACTGGGAAAGGTTTAATGTTTGATCAATTTCCCCTCCCTCCTTCCAAGTCACACTGTCCCTCCATTTTCCTGGGGTGCTGTCTTATATTATTTTTCATAACCCTTCAATACTTCCCACATAGCCCTACACAACTGTTTGTAAGAAAATGTAGCTATCTGTGAGAGTAAAACCTGTTTCTATGAGTCTTACCATAGCAGATTAACACAAACCCAAGGTACACTTACAGCAATGTCAAACCTACAAAGCTTCCAGGTGGTGCACCCAGCCCTTTCCTTCTGTTAGGCCCTCCCATCTTATTGTGGGGAACAGGAAAGTCTGGCAGGGGTGGGAGGATAGGAAGGCAGCTGCACCTGAGAAGAATAAGTTTGCAAACATGGTTTCTGTTGCACACACTTTCTTGTCCTGGCAACAAAATTGGATCACAGAAGAGGCACAGGAGCAGATGAAAGCCCTCCATAAGCAGGAGCACAGCCTGATTTGAACCCAAGATTCACATGCTAGTTCTCTTCCCATCTCCTCTGTTACCTTCCCAGTAGACACTTTAAAGCATCAAAAAAGACAGGTATTTTTTGTCTTTACAAACAGATTAGACTTCCTATGAGAAGAAAGTGGCCTGTTGCCACTTTATGAGCTCTCCTCCTCCTGATTGGTATTAGGGCCTGTGACCAGAGCTCTGCCATCTCTCAGGACTCAAGACTGTGGGAAGATAATAAGCTTACCCTGCATGGGTAGAAAGACTATAAAATTCTAAAGGACTTTCCTGCCACAGTATCATGGTCATTGCTCCCTCTAGTCAAAGCCCCTGGATGCATATCACTTCCCGGACACCTCACTACAATCGACCTCAGCACACTGAGACTTCAGTGACTATGATGGGACCCAGAGAAACAGGGAGACCGACCGACTGTGGAGAACCCCTAGGTGCCAGCAGAAAAGTGTGTCCCCGCCATCTAGTGGTCAAGAGTGGCAATGGCGGGGATCTGTGCACAACAACCAAGGATATTCCAATAAAAAATTTTGATTCTCCCAAACTAGTCCTCTCAATAGTGGTCACAGAGCAGCAACATGGTTTCCAGAACTTACTAAACAAAGAATTGGTTTTTGCTTCCACCTCTGGAGAAGTAGTCAAAACGTTTACCGGGTTTTGACTATTAGGCTTAACTGTGTTTGAAGGTCTTAAAGGGAACACTGGAACAATATTCCCTGAACTCCTGAGCACTAAAGAACCATGAGCCTAGCCCCTTGTATCTCAGCGTCTGTGCACCTTTGTTGTAACTGGCTAATACTGGATGCCTATATGCTGGGGGTCAGTGAGTGAGGTTATCATAAAATATCTTTTTGCAAAGTGATGAAAAAGATTCTGTTCTTGGAGGAGAGACCAAAGGAAGGCATAAGTATTTAGCCCCAAATATGCACCTGGAGGGATCATGAAAATTAGAATTCCTGAGCCACTCTGAGTCAGATACTGCAGGTCTGGGGTGTGGCCTGAGAATCTGCTTTGCTATCAATTTCTCTGGTGAAACAGATGCTTGTTGGGGGCCAACTGTTGGGAACACTGTAATGTACAAAGCTGCTCCCCCTGACCTTTCTGGCACAGTCATTTTCCCTGCCTCCCAACTACTGTCAGTCTGTGAACATCCTAGCTAGCTATTGGTTCATCAGTCAGCTTGCAAGTATCCTTCTCTGTTATTGGTCCCCTGTTAGCCCGGTGCAATTCAACTGATTCACAGTAGCTACCCCGCCATCTTTTCTCATCTTTCTGACTCTCCTACTTACTTTCTCTATTCTCCTCACTTTCACACTCTATTTTGCACGTGCCCTTTCTGATTCCCTTTCTTTTCCTCTCATTTTCTCTCTTACCCTGCAGGGAGACACTCTGTTTGCTTAATAAACTCCCTTATGTGATTTTATGTGTGTCTGGCATGGTTTCTGTGGATCCCTTACAAACACAACCTGAACCCTAGTGTGACTTAGGCTGAACTGCTAAAGGACAGGAGCAAAGGACCTTTAAATGTTTATCAAAGAACAGAAAATGAATTGCTAACAGCTAACCTCTGGATAGCACTTCCCAGTTCAAGCTCAACTGATAGCTAATACCTCCAGGTTAGAAGGATCACAAGTTCCAACACAAATAATTACCCCCTGTGGTTACACTTTCCTGCCTTTGGTAACATTTGCATGAAACAAAGGAGGTGGGGGTCTATCAAAAAGCAAAATATTCCCACACCCAGGAGCACCAGGTCTGGGTCCCAGCTCCTCTCTTGAGGAGTCTATTATCTCTGTTATTTCTTTTAAGTAAAACTTGTTTTCTATGCATGCCTTGGCTCACTCACTTGTCAATCTTCAACACTAGGGGACCTGATTCTGATTTCTCATATCAATAGGGGACAGATATTTTGAGTGGTGAGAATCCCATTCTAACTCAGAGAATTATTTTTTAAAGTGGGCCCACTGTGATGACTACCACATGTTTTCTTTTCCAAGAAGCAATTTACCTGCATCCCTGCCTGGCATAAGTGGATGGGCAATGGCACATTCCTCATCAAATTACCTATATTCTGCAGGAAAAATGCAGGCCTGAAATAATGTTGATAAGAGGGACTCAAGTTACTCTGAAGAGGGAGACTTCTGTGACCCTTTCCACAGACCAGATTCTGAAACTCAGGGTGATAAAGATAATATCTAAGAATTTCTGGTAAGAATCTAATTAGAAACAGCATGGGCCAATGTGACTTAGACTTGTCATTGGCAGTGGGGTTATGACAGTCTGATGTCATTCAGCTGTCAAAAACAGACCTGGGCAGGACTCTCTTGAAACTTCCCTAAGATCCTCCAATAAAACTAGAGTGCAGGAGAGGAACACTTCTCTCTCCTCTTTGAGAGAATTCACTCTCTCTTGAGAGTGTCCCCTTTCCCTTGTACTATTACTTCAATAAACTCATGTCTGTTACTTTGAGTGACATGACTAAAATCTTTCTAATTTGATTGCAAGAATCAGGATTTGAAGGTGGGTCTTTGCACTGTATCAGTTTCCCAGACATCACCACTTCTGTAAGCACTAAACATTTTAAAGAGTTCTCAAGATCTACATTGATCTTACTTCAGCCACATTGTCAAGCTTTCTGGTTTTTCCAACTCTTCAGGAAAACTCAAAGGGAGAAAGTATAATATAGAGCTAAACACCAGGACTGTCTTTCTCCTCCACATAGTGGATGCTCCAGTTGACACTTTTTAGTATGCATTGTAGATCTATTGAAATATGATTTGCTTAAAAATAGAACAAATAATTATTTACAAACATGCCTAATGAGAAAATGCTACATATAATAGAGAAAAAAAAGCAAACACTGTCAGAGTCCATTTATCCATTGGACACAATAGGCACAGTGCCTACATCCTATAGAAATGTTTTATTTTAAAATCTAAAGAAAAATAAATGAACTTAATATGTCCTGGATTATATTCTTCACACAATGTAAATTTTAACCTTCTTTGCATAGGGAAGGGTGTATGAAAGCAGAAGCAAGTCTCTAGGACTCTTGAAAGATGTATTCCAAAATGGGGCCATAATTAGGTCATTCTCAAGGCTTATATGGATTTAATTCATTTTCCCCACATTTTTATTAGTGCATTATAGTTGTACATAATGCTTATATTTGTTACATATTTTTACATGCACACAATCAAACTATCATTTAACCAATTATTTTCTAGCATTTTCCCTCCCTCCTCATTTTGTCCCACCCCTTGGATCCTTTTCTTTACTGATCTCCCTTGGATTTTTAGGAGATCCACCCATAGATTTGTTTTCCTATTTTCCCTCTATAGCTTCCCTAGGGAGACAGATATCCCTTCATCTTTTCAGTTTGACTTATTTCACTTAACATGGTTGTCTCTAGTTTCATGCATTTTCCTGCAAATGATACAATTTTATTTTTCTTTATGGCAGAATAAAAATCAATTGTGTATCTCTACCACATTTTCTTCATTCATTCATCAATTGATGGACACAAAGACCCGTTCCATAGTTTAGCAATTGTGAATTGTGCCCCTTTAAGTATGGATAAGTATGGATCCCTGTAGTATGATTGAAAAGACCCCTGCCCCACCAGCTCAGGCCTATTTTAAGAGAAAAAGAAAAATTATTAACGGGGCATGTTAAAGGAATTTATCTGAAGATTTAGCTAAGAAAGAGGCAGGATAATTGGGAAAGTCAGAGCATGTCTGAACTAACAGGAGCTGATAAGCAGGAACTATAAAACTGTCCTGTAAAACTTCTGATACCAGATTCCTGACCAAGGACAGAGTAAATAGGATGAGATAACAAAGGACTGTAAATGAAAAAGTAAAATTATGGCTTGTGAAGCGTGTTATCCTAAGTTCTGAGCCGCTCTGACCTCCCCCTCCCCAGGAAGGTTATCCTTAACAAGGTTCCTTCTCGGGCCTTCACAGATAAAATGAAAGAAGTCTGTGTTTATACATTCTTTACCATTTTCACGACCCGTGCTGTGGGCAATTAGGGAAAAACCTGTGTTCATGCAGGTGCGGAAGTGCGAGGCTGTGGCAATTTGGGGAAGCCTGTGTCTCTGTCTGTGTCTCTATCTATCATCCCCCCTCTCCAGTTAAAGTAAATTTATGGCTTTTCTAAGGATGTCTAAATGCTGGATTCAAAATAACCAATAAGAAATCTGTTGCTTACCGCGCATGAAAGCTGCCCCTTTACCCTATAAAAAACCTGTACCCCAAAGCCCGGTGTGCCACTTCACCGAAGCTCCGGCTGAGGTTTTTCTGCGTACCCGCAGGCGCCTGTGTACCTAATAAATAGCCTCTTGCTTTTGCAGCCAGTGTTCGCGTGATTTTCCTTGGACAGGGGGACGGAGGGTCTTTCATTTGGAGGTTCCACTGAGATTTGTGTTCTTGCTGCCCCGAATCCCTGCCCGAGGAAATTCTGGAAGAACTACTGGGAGATAAACTGGCCAGCTCGAGCTTGTTGTCGTGTTTGTTTCGTGTTTCGTGTTTGTTTCTACGTCACTGGAGCACAGCGTTTGTACGATCACGCATGGTCACTTTGTACTTTGGGCAGCCCGAGAAGCTCAGACTTCTCCCCTGCCACCCTGGGAGACGTCCTAGGTGTTTTGGTGCCCGATTCATCGGGACTTGTTTGGTGCCCGATTCGTCGGGACTTGTTTGGTGCCCGATTCGTCGGGACTTGTTTGGTGCCCGATTCATCAGGGACTTGTTTTTGGCCGGAGGGGCTTGCACTCTCCGACATTTGATTTCTTCGGTCCGTGCCGAAGACGCGCAGCATTTGTAATCTGTTGTCTGGTCTGTGTTTTCTTGTGTCCTGTGCCTGTTTCTTAATTTCCTTTTTTACCAGCGAGACTGAAATGGGTCAATCCATGGTAACCCCCCTGAGTCTCACCCTCGACCATTGGCAAGACGTCCGGAACTGTGCCAGCAACCTGTCGGTCGAGGTCAAAAAGAAGAAGTGAGTAACCCTCTGCACTCTGAATGGCCAACCTTCAACGTAGGCTGGCCCAAAGAAGGGTCTTTGCGACTCTGTCGCATTTGAGTGACTCTCACATCTGAGCAGCTTCTGTGCTGCATTCTGGCGACTTGTCGCTTCTGGTTAACTCTTGGCCCCATTTGGGCATTGTGTTGCACCTGGGCAACTCTTTGATATAATTGGAAATTGTTTGTTTTTATTTACAAAGTACCAGCTAGCCAATTTTTGATTTAGCGCGCTACGTGTCTGTCTGTTTGTGTATTGTACTACATGGTCTTTACTCTTGCCTTCTATTAAATTCTTCATTGTGTTAATCCGATCTTAGGCTTAGAGATACTCATTGCAGGGTACTTCACAGTCCTCCTCCTTGTTCCTGAGAGATTTGTTTACTCCAATCCCCCTAGGCAGAGAGCTCAGCAGCTCCATTCCTCAAAAGTAGTGAGAAATGATGTTTTGTTATTTTCTGCATTCAAACCTAACCTGATTTCTCAACCAGGAAAAAAAGGGTTAAAAAGTCCTGGGTAATCCCCCCTCCCCTCTGCCTGGCCTTGCCAAAGCCTGCATTGGAATGTAAACTGCAGCAGTCTCAGCGGGAAGGGGGGGGTAACCTGAAGAAAAAAAAAAAAGGGTGTTCATTTTAAACTTCTACACAGAACTAACTTATTCTCTAGGATTCTTGTTTTGTTTTGTTTTTCTTTAATGCTGTATCTTTGAGCTCACAATTTTGATCCTACAGACCTAGGTTAATGATTTTTGATCAGTTCTTTTTATCCAACTCGAGTTATTTTTAAACATCTGCTACATTGCAATGGAGATGAATATTACAAGGCCTTTAGTTTTGTGTTAAATATAAGCGTGCATAAAAATTAAATTTTTTAAAATGAATCCAAATACTTTTATTCACGTGATTTAAAAGGGTTCAATTCAAATTGGGTAAACTAATGAAAGTAAAATGTCTTTGAAAATAACTCACAAGTCTCTAGGTGGTCAAGCAAATAAAATATTGATGTTAATAAAATGTCTAATATCAATTGTTCCTAGGACTTTTCTTCAACAGGAAAGAGACAGCAAATACTGTTCAGGACACTTGCCTGCTTTCTTGGTTTTTACAGAATAAGTGAATTAGAGTTAACATGTATGGGATTACTCAAATGTGTTTGTTGGTGACATCTGATTAATTTGCAAAATTAAAATGCTCATTGTTAAATAACATCAGGTACTCTTAACTCCTCAAATTCCATGGGGTATCATACTTAAACCTTATTGGTGTTTTCATAGGTTGGTAAATAAAAGGGTTTAAACTTGCTTTGTGTCATCACTAAGCTAAAAACAAGGTTACTAAGAGTTATGTCCTAACAAGTGGAATTCTATATACAAGGGTCCCAAAAGTTTCAACTGTGTTTCAATTAGAGTACTATAAACACAAAATATTTAATCTTATTAAATTAGAGCAATTTATCTAAATTCAGAAATTTCATAAGAGTTGTTTCAGAATGTGAACAAAAAGGGGTCAACAAATAGGAAAGAGAAAATAAAAGGTTCTGGGTTTGAAAATATATTTAATAAAAAAAATGTTTCTGGGTAAGAAAGTCTGTGTGTAAGTAAAGGGCAAGTTTCAACAAGTCTGTGTGTAACTAAGTTGGTTGTATGTATGTGAAACAGCTAAAGCTATTTAAGGTTTTTCCTAAGGTGAAATACTAATGTTCTGATATAAACCAAAGTTTAATCTACATGGTAAATGACATGGTAAAATGGCAAGGATTTCTTAGAAACACTAATTTACTCTTAACTTTGTGTCTATTAAGTTTTATTCTTTAGAACAATTAGTCTTAAAAATTGGGGTGTATACAATTATGGTTAAACAACTGTTAAGAGTATTGTACTGTGTTACAGAGTCTACATTTTTCTTAAAAAAACTAAATTTGGTAAGATAAAAGTGTCAAGGTAATTGTGAAATGGTCACTAGTTGTATATTAAATGTGTTCATATTTTTCAGGTATACAAGTTTTAAAGCAAGGAATTTATCAAGCTGCTATTCTCCAGGTTAAACTTGTCTGTAATGGTAATCTTAAACTTATAAAGAGTAAATTTTAATTGGGGATTTATTTCTATCATTTAATGTTCTATTATGGGACATATTATCAGTAAGGTATATGTAAAATTGGTTACTTATTTCACTGAGATAAAAATTTAAATGTAAATATATATCTAAGAGTTAGTGACAGCCTGATTTGTTTAAAGGTTCATATTGTAAAAGGTAAAAGCATTTTGCAACACAAAAGAAAAGCTAAAAGCTCTCTCAGCCTTTCTTTGATTGATTCCTGTTTTGGATATAATGTTAGACTGTGTTAACTAATGTTCATATGGACTCAGAAATCAATATATGTAAACTTCTTAAATTGACATTTAAGAAAGAGTATAATGCATTATAGCAAAAATGGGACAACAATGACTGAGATTGGGGTCCCTGACTTCATGACTGTAGCATGTCTGGTGCCTGGAAGTGTTCCTGTATAGGAGCACAAGATGCCTAACTGCTGTGGCAGTAACCTCCCTGGGGAGGCTCTGTACAGGAGTCCTATCAACTCTTACATTGATATCAGGCACACAGCTCTTGGGCAGAAAGAAATTGTTTTGCTAGATAACCAGTGTTTCATCAGTTCCCTTCTCTAGTTTCTGCCCACCTTACAGTAACTCTGGACAGTGGACTTATTTGAGAGCTACACAGAGTTCCTAACATTGTACTTTGCAGTTGTGGGAAAAAGTTGCATAGATGCTCTAGTCTCTGTAACTCTCCTGAAAACAAAGAATAATGCTTACATAGTCTCTAAAATAATAAGACATGTATAAAGATTGCTAACATAACTCTTTAGGTCTGCATTTCCATCAGAGAATAGAGCTCCATCTGATCTCAGCTTAATCTTCAAAATCTGTGTTTATAAACCTTTATTTTCTAATACTCCTTTGACCCTCACTGAACTTGAAAATTTGGTCATGCTGGTCATGGCAAAAGGGGCAAAAATTAGTTGTAGGATTAGAACACTTAAAATCTGTAAAGAGTCACGCCTTACCTGAGATAAGGCTCTGCCTCCCACCTTACTGCATGTTAGAGTGACTCCAAGATAAGTCAGACTTCAGCTTATTTAAAGTTATAATCAAAAGATTGTTTTTTTGTTGTAAAATTACTATGATCTCAAATAGGAAATATAATGTGGTTCTCAGTCAAAATTCAAGATAGCTATTATACAAGCAGAATATATTTTTACTCTTGCTAATTTCATTTTGTAAAACTGTTACCTGTTAATGTTTTGCAGAAGTAGCTGCTTCAAGAACACGCAACCTAGGTAACTTGTGATAATAAGTCATTACCTAACAGATAGTGGTAACAGATATCAGAACAGATAGTGGTAACTTCCAGAACTAATGCAGACTCCAGTTAGATAAAAGGGTAAATAACTGTAAAGTTATGGACATTAAAGTTAAAGCCCAGTACTCTCACTTTATGACTGGTGAAACTGGCTTGCTGGATGATTAAGATCAAACTTAGAGATTGAAATTAAATATAGAAGGCAAGATAGGCCAGTATTTGGATCTTTTGTCCTCAGTCAGCCTGAACCCACGAACAAGAGAACTTCTCTAAGGAGCTTTGCAATTCTGTGTCACACAACCTCCTGATCAAGGAGATTGTTGAGACTAGAGGATGAGAATCACTCAGTGCATCTACTGCCAAGGAGGGTCATGGAAAAAGGGAGACATCCCTTAATGCTTCCAAAGGAAGTCACCTCATCAAGGAGACCCTACCTAACCAATGGCACTGGTGGAGCTAAGAAGCTGCTCTTAAGTTCTCTACAAGTGGCCCCTGTGGGAACTCAGCTGACTCTTTAACAAGACAGAAACCAGGTCAATTTGACCAACTTGATGTTAGACACCCAGCAAAACAGTTAAAACCAAAATATAGCCATTCTTGGGCATTTAAGAGAAATAATAATTAAATGTAACTTAAGATGTACACTTGTGTTAGTCCACTAGAATAAAAACTGGAAGCTACAAATGAAAGAAAGATTCTTCAGCAAATGTGCCTGATAACTATCAAGAGAAACTGCCAGAGTCAGAAGTTTTTCGTCAGTTTAAGGCCTGCAGATCTTCCTAAGCTACACAGGTAGACTTAATCTATGTTTGCTCATATGATTACCTAGCCCTAAGTAACAGAAGTATAGAGCTCTCTACTAAACACAGGTTATACCAATAAAGGGATATTTTACAAAATCAGATGACTTAAGTAGCTTAACTATATTTTTTGGGATATCTATGACATTAAGAGTTAAATGTTGTGTTTACATTCCTGATAACCTGGACAATGTTAAAGTTCCCAAATAAAGGCCTTGTCCTTTCCAGCCTTTGCTAGGTCTAGTTATGGGAACAATTTCTCAGTTCTTCCACCTCCTGGTGAGAGATTGACTTCTGTCATTTTCATGATACTCAGTGGCATGCTCCAGATGCTGCAACATTTACTTTGTACTAATTTCATTTCAGTACTCATGTCTTTTTTGTTCTTCTATCATAGAAGCACCCACCCCCAGATGACTTTACAGCCTGCTCTTCCCCAACCAGACTTCTACCTTGGACCCCTCGATTGACCCGATTTTTAAAAAAGGAACTCCAAACTGCTTGCCCCTCACCGCCCCCTTTCAGCTTCGAAGCAGCCAGAACGACCGACGCCCCTTTTTCCTTAAAGCAGTTGGGAGTTCCTATAGCTAAAGCAGGGAATGAAGCCAGAATTAAGGACAGGTAGTTAGTGTAGAAATAGGAAATCGGGTCAATTTGAGGAAATGAAGCCATGAAGCCATCTGCCTTTGAAAATGTCAAGGATCTCTGGAGCCCATTGATTACCAAATTTACCTGCCTTTATCAAGGACTGCAAGCAAGGAGATGCTAATTAATGCCCCCTGGGCCCTTACCTGCCTGAATCACCTTGGCCCTCCCCCTGCCCATGGTTTCTCACTTAATGCAAAACCAGGCCTAGTCTCGAAGGCAGGAAGGAGAGAAAGGTAAGGGGGGAGAGAACTGAAGAACAAAGAAACTTTGACCTATAGGGGATGTAGAGTGCGCTCACTTCTTGGGACTTTTGGAATATCAGCCATGGCCCCCTTCTCCCTGCCGGGAGAAGTCTGTATTATTCCCTTTAAACAATCCAAACTATGGTCCTTACTCTACAGTACCAAATGATTAAGCAAACTGATAACCGAGGCAGGATGGACAAATGGATATAAGATTCTATCCATGATAAAGAAAAAGGGGGGAATGAAAAGACCCCTGCCCCACCAGCTCAGGCCTATTTTAAGAGAAAAAGAAAAATTATTAACGGGGCATGTTAAAGGAATTTATCTGAAGATTTAGCTAAGAAAGAGGCAGGATAATTGGGAAAGTCAGAGCATGTCTGAACTAACAGGAGCTGATAAGCAGGAACTATAAAACTGTCCTGTAAAACTTCTGATACCAGATTCCTGACCAAGGACAGAGTAAATAGGATGAGATAACAAAGGACTGTAAATGAAAAAGTAAAATTATGGCTTGTGAAGCGTGTTATCCTAAGTTCTGAGCCGCTCTGACCCCCCCCCCAGGAAGGTTATCCTTAACAAGGTTCCTTCTCGGGCCTTCACAGATAAAATGAAAGAAGTCTGTGTTTATACATTCTTTACCATTTTCATGACCCGTGCTGTGGGCAATTAGGGAAAAACCTGTGTTCATGCAGGTGCGGAAGTGCGAGGCTGTGGCAATTTGGGGAAGCCTGTGTCTCTGTCTGTGTCTCTATCTATCATCCCCCCTCTCCAGTTAAAGTAAATTTATGGCTTTTCTAAGGATGTCTAAATGCTGGATTCAAAATAACCAATAAGAAATCTGTTGCTTACCGCGCGTGAAAGCTGCCCCTTTACCCTATAAAAAACCTGTACCCCAAAGCCCGGTGTGCCACTTCACCGAAGCTCCGGCTGAGGTTTTGCTGCGCACCTGCAGGCACCTGTGTACCTAATAAATAGCCTCTTGCTTTTGCAGCCAGTGTTTGCGTGATTTTCCTTGGACAGGGGGACGGAGGGTCTTTCATGATGACTTTAATTCTTCAAGATAAATACCAGAGAGTGCTATAGCTGGGTCATATGGTCATTCCGAGAATAGTCTTTTGAGGAGACTCCATACTTATTTCCAAAATAGTTAGATTAATTTTTAGTCTCATCAATAGTGTAAAAGTGTTCCTTTTTCTCCATATTCTCTCCAGCTTCTATTATTTGTGTTCCTGGTGAATGCCACTCTGATGGATGTGAGATGAAATATTAGTGCAGGTTTTTTTTTGGCAGTTTTGATTTACATTTCCATAATTAGTAATGATGTTGAACATATTTCCATATACACTTTTTGCCCTTTGTATTTCCTCTTTGGAGAAGTGTCTGTTTACTTCACCTGCCTATTGATTAATTAGGTTACTGGATTTTTTGGATAGTTAATCTATTGTTTCTTGTTACCAATCTCTACAAATGAAAGGGAATTGAGAAAAACAGCCGGTCAGTAAGCACTTTTTTATTCAAGTGAAAGAGAATCAACTGGTACTAGGGTTGAGGCTCAGTGGTAGAGTGCCCACCTAGCACACATGAGGTCCTGGGTTCAATCCTTAGTACCACATAAGAAAACAAAATAAAGGTATTTTTTTAAAAAAGAAAAGAAAATCAATTCAAACTAACATAGACAAAGGTGGGGGCAGGGTTTTATTTTACAATTGAAAACCCTGGGGGTAGTTCTGACTGCAGGCACAGCTGGTTTCTGTGATTTTTTTTTTTTTTTGTCTTTTTATCTCTTAGTTTTCATCCCATTTTCTGGTCTCCTCTGTAACTGAAGCCAGAATTAAGGACAGGTAGTTAGTGTAGAATTAGGGGATTGGGTCAAACCCAGAAAATAAAGCCATGAAAGCCACCTACCTCTGGAAGTTGGAGACTGCCCCTGGGACAATGGAATGTCAAGGATCTCCAGAGCTCATTGATTACCAAATTTCCCTGCCTTTTTCAAGGACTGCAAGCATGGAACTGCTAATTAATGCCCCCTGGGCCTTTGCCTGGCCGAATCACCTTGGCCCTCCCCCACCCATGTGTTCTCACTTTATGAAAAACCAGGCCTAGTCATTTAGGAAGGAAGGAGAGCTAAATGGGGAGAGAACTGGAGAACAAAAGACACCTTAACCTATAAAAATGGAGGGTGCACTTACTTCTGGAAACTTAGAACTTCAATCATGGCCCCCTTCTCCCTGCCAGGAGAAGTCTGTATTATTACCTTTAAATGAAACCTACTTAATATGCTTGCCTTGGCCTGTTCAAACTTCTACATTAGAGGGAGCAGAGCTCATCACCGGTAAACGGTGGTATCATAACTACAAGATGGCAGTAAGCTTTCTGTTCCTACCTCCTAGCAGCCATTTGTGGACCTCTAAAAGAATCTGTCTGGACCAGTTCAAACCCACTTGGCAGGCTGTTTTTCCTTATTCAGAGGGTTTCCATGCTCTGATTTCTTACACTTAGTCATCTTCCCACCTCACCCAACACAGAGTGAAATGCAGAAGGATCCCAGGAAAAATCAGGAGTTACTTCTGAAGAAGAGAAAACACAATGGAGACAGATAAAAATATTCTGAGCAGATTCCCCTGCTGTGACCAGTGTGGCCAAACCTTCAGTTCCAATCAGGGGCAAAAGGGAATTAAAAATCAAGATTCACACAGATTTTGAAGATTACACTGGGATAAAGTGGAGCTCTGCTCTCTGATGGAGATGTAGGGCTAAAGAGTTATACCAGCAATCCTTATTTATATATGTCTCATTATCAGGTTAATGACTATGAAAACATTATTCTTTGTATTCAGGAATGTCACAGAAAATAGGACATCTAAGTAGCTTTTCCACAGTTGCAAAGTTTAATGAACTTTGTGTAACTCTTAAGAAAGTCCATTATTAAAAGTTATTCTAAAGTGAGCAGACATAGGAGAAGTGAAGCTGGTGAAATATTGTGGTTGTCTAGCATAAAATTTTTTTTCTTCCCAGGAACTATAAACCTGAGATCAAGATCAGAATTGATAGGACTCTTACACAGAGCCTCCTCTGTGCAGGGCATTGCTACAGCAGCAGTCCAGCATCCTGTGCCCTTGTACAGAAGCATTTCCATGCACCAGGCATGCCATAACAATGAGGTCATCACAGAACCCCAAACTCAGTCACTGCTATCCCATTCTCTGCCACCGCTTTCCACACTGATCTGTAGGGGAATAGCTAACTACACCACAGAGGTGGGAAGACTCTATTTCAGCTCATGGCACTGTTGAAGAACCTAGGTATCAGGACATCCCCAATTCAGAGATGAGGGGATCAGGGCTCAGAGGGTCTTAAACTTCCTTCCCAAGTCCACTGGTCTTGAAAGTGGTAAAACCAGAACATAAAGACCAATCCAGTCTCCAAAGGTGTGTTTTAAATCATTCTTGGTCTACAGGTCAGTAACAGTCTCCCTGAGGTACAAAAGGATTATCGTAGACCTTGAGAAGGAAGAGGGAAATCTGAAAGGATGAAGACTCCCTGATAGCACCTCCCAGAGACCCCGCACCAGTCAGTTTGTGGCCAAGTTTGGAAGAATTCTTGTCTGCTCACATCTTCTAGTTGTTTTCACTTATGATTATTTCCACATTGCCTTTGTAATTTTTACACTTGTTATTTTTTGTTCACTTATTTTTCTTAAGTCACCTTGCCTGTTATACTTACAAAAATGTATTTAAATCCTCAGTAGTTTATGGAAATTTTCAATAAAAATGAGTATCATTTTCCCCAAATAAAAAAATGACTTTAAAATCCCTAGAACTACTAATTTAATTACCAGTCTTATGTGCACCATTCCAAATCATTCATCTGAGGCAGAGTCTTCAGACTGAGCTTGGGGAATTGGAGTTACTGGGTCACACCAGAACCCAAATTATCCCTGTGATCTTCTACCACATGCAGTTATCCAGGCACTCTGTCAATCTCCATTGCACTCTGAGAGCAAGGTGAGGGAAGTCCCAACTTCCCTCAGCCAGGAGGCCAGGAAGATGTCCTACCCCAATGTAGTCATGTTCACACACTTCAAAACCAGATTTCTGGTTCTGGTCACTGCATCCTTAGCTTCTAACCACATACCATTTTAGATGTGATCTAATTCAGGAGTCATGGTTCTTTCCAGCAACTTCTTTCCAGACCATTGAGTCATGTCATGACTCCCAATTTAACTATTCTGTGAATATTGCTTGTTAAGTGCTCTAGGAAGAAGAAACCAGGTTTGCATAGTGTCCCCAGGAAATTGGGCAGTACAAGGCTGAGCAGTCACATCTTTTCCCACTGTCTTACTGTCCATTTGCTTCTCAAATGTCTGCCAGAGACAAATCTCCATGGAAGAACAGAGGAGCCACCAAAGGAAAAAGGGGCTTTTGAGAGCATGCAGGAAAATGCCCTTAGTGTACAGAGAAGCAAGCTATCCCTGAGGGCCTTTGTCTCCCCATCTTGCACAACCAACTGGGGCACAGCTATATTGAATCAATGTCCCCTGACTCCTGACACATATTTATCATTTATTCAACTGAAAATATTTTAACCACAAATTACATTGGGCTTATAGCTCTAAGGACAGATGATTAACCCTTCACTCTAGAATAATCTAATTTCTGTAATATGACAATATAGTCACAATGATATTCTCTCACCTGGGAGATTAACCACATGATCTGCTAGACTCTAATGATCCTATAGAAATAGAAAACACAGGCTTGGGTTACCCAAAAATATCTAAAAAGTCCCACCTCACCCCACCCTGCTCCTAAAATCTCCAAGACTTTCCATCCTATGAATGGAAAAAGCTTTATGTGACCATTTTAACCAGATGCTCCACATGGACTAAATTTTATCTTCCTTAGAATGCACTATGGAGGACTGGGGAGATAGCTTAGTCGGTAGAGTGCTTATCTTACAAGCACAAGGCCCTGGGTTCAATCCCCAGTACTGTAAAATAAATAAATAAATAAATAAATAAATAAATAAATAAATAAAAGAAAGCACTATGGATTCATTGTGTATTTCAGGAGTTAGGCTGTGGCCTGTGCTCTTTTCTCTCACAGTCAGCCACTCTACTCCCTGTTGTTCAGCCCTGTATTACAACTGAGCTTCTGTCTGGCTACCTCTGGGTCCTCTCCCAGTGTTGGTGGGGAATAACCAAGAGGAAAGGCTGCTTCCCACCATCCAAGATTCAGCACAACTGCACCAGGAAGAGAGCTGAATGGGGGCAAGTGACACAAACAGTCTAAGAGGTCAAAGGTCTATATCATTCAAGGGTTGAGCTTGTGCCAAGAAAACAGGATTCCAAGGAAGACTGGTCTTGTTGGAAAGGGATGGGAAACAACAGAATTCCTTCCCCAACCAAAAATCCTCTGCACTCACTCTGATTTTACTATTTTGGGAAAGATCTTTAAATTTTACATATTATGTTTATACTAGCTAAAAACTAGAGGAATCTAAATATTCAAGAGGAGCAATATGACTGGATCAGTTGCTACATTGTTACACAACTCTTATGCAAACTTAAGAATGATAGTTAAAAATACTGTGGTTTAAGTAACTCAGAAAATACTCAAATGTAAAAAAAAATAGAAAATTCCATGTATGAAGAGATTACTACTGTGTCATCTGATGATGTACATACTGACCAAAGATCTCAAATATATTCAACTTTAGTGCTGCTAGTAAACTTGTGGGGTGGTGTGCAGAAAAATAGAGTTATGTGACCTGATTAGACTCAGTGTCCCCACTTAGAGCCACAGAGCTGCCTGAGACACCCAATTATCTCCTGCAAACCCTACACAGCTGCCACTGGAAACTAATGTTAGCAAGCTCATCTAGGTGTGCCTAACCTGTCCTGCCCCATGGAAGGTGCTATGGTAAGAATAATGGCACTGGATATTGCAGAATTCAAATCATCTTGAGGGTTTTCCCCCTAAATATTCAGAATTGAAATGAACATTCCCATGGGACTGAATGTGTTAATGTTGTCTGGGAATTGAGCCCTGACCCAGACCTCAGGGATTTTACCATCCAGGGTGAATATTCACAAGTGAACCTTTTGTTTCTGGCTGGTCCTCTAGCATTGTAAGAGAAATCAAGGTTTCCAGACTATGTTGCCAGCCACTGCTGCAGTTTTCTGAGTCTTTTTTTCTCTCTCCCTCTGCCTGAAACCCCTCAGTAGGACTTCACAAGGAATTTCCTTCATCAGCACTGTTGAAGGTCATATATTGATATGCTGCTTGTTACCACTAGGATGAAACGAGAGTCCTGGTCTCCTTGCTGTCTTTATTTCTTGTTAAGGCTGATACTTGCACTGGTGAGAAAATACAAGGAGACTGTGGGCCATGTCTGACATGCCCAAGAGTCTGTACCAGCCTTCAACTCAGCACCTACCTAGCCCAATATGCCCAGAAGAAATGGCCGAAAAATTAAACCTCAATTAACCAAGTTGTGACGCCCAGAGGGACATGGTAGCCCATGGCTGGGAGGACTTTGGGCATATTTGTTCCAGCCTAAGATTGGCTTAGCAAGGGAAATGGTCTTTCGGAAAATGGTCTTAGTTAGGGACATGGCCCATTCCTCATGTCAAGACCTGAGGAACAGGCCTGGCAACCATTAGCTTTCACTTCATGGGGGAATGTGGGGCTTCTGGTTCCAACATGTTGCATTTTCTGTTGTACCTCATGGCTCCCTTACCTCTTCTTATCCCACATCCATTTTTCTCATCATCATGGGCAAGACAGCTGTATATTGGGCATCCATGAAATCCTGGGTATGTGCCTTAAACTTCCTAGTCAATCTTCCAAGATAAACATTTTTTTCAATTTCAAAAATGGACTAATGTGGCCTCTGAAAGTCACATAATATCCTTACATTGCCTGGTTTACTCACATATTGCCTTCGTTATAATCTCTTACACTCACATAATACCCTCACTGTGAACTCTTACACTGATATGCTACATTACTCTGGCCTCTGACATTCATATAATACTTTACTTGGCCTCTGACACTCACATAACACCCTCACCATGGCCTATCACACATAGTATTTTCACTAACTTCTGACACTGGGGCCTCCTACTCTCACATATTATGCTCAATGTGACATCTGACTTTCACATAATATCCTACTGTGGTTTTTGACATTCACATAATACCCTCACTTGGCCTCTGATTCTCACAAAATATCCTCACTCTTATGTTGACATTTGCATAATATCAACACTGTGATCTTGACAGTCACATAATATCACTATGGCCCCTGCCACTGACAAAGTGTACTCACTATGGCATCTGATGCTCTCAAATATACTTACAATGTTCACATATATTCATATATTTTTTCAGAATAGTTCTTTAGATTGAAAATTTTTCCTAAGTGTGATCTCTGACATTTAAAAAAAATCTTCTCATTTACAAAATGTCTTTCACATATTATACTCACTGTGACATGAGTTCCTCACATAATACACTCAGTGTGACATAAAACACTGATATAATACCATACTGTGGCCTCTGACACAGAATGCCCTCAATCGATCTCTGACACAAAATTCCTTCATTGTTACCACTGACACATTATATCCCTGTAGTGACCTCAGATACATAATAGCAAATATGTGGCTTTCTACACACATACTCAGTGAGGTCTTTGAATCTTACATAATACCTTAAATTTGGCCTATGACACTGATATAAAACCCTCACTTGGTGTCTGACACTGACATATCATTATGAATTTTATACTCACATGACAGTAACTGTGGTCTCTGACTCTCATACAATTTTCTCACTGTTATCTCTGACACTCACATATTACCATACTGGAACTTCTGATATAAAACCAATAATGTGACCTATACAACACAAAATATTCTCTCTCCCTGCTGCCTGAACCCCTCACAACTTGGCCTGTGACACTGACATAATATTCTCACTGTGATCTCTGATCCTCTTATATTATACTCTTTGACTTCTGACACATAATTACCTCAGTATGATCACACTCACATAATAAACTCAGTGTGACCTCAGGCACTTAAATAATATCCTAAGTTTAACCATTGTCACTGATAAAATACCCTAATGTGATCTCTGATCCTTAAAAATGCACTCACTGTGATTTCTTGCACTCATATAATACCCTCAGTGTAACCTCAGATACTAATATAACACCTGCATATGCTCTCTGACACATAATACCAAAAATGTGGCCTCTGACACTCAGAATATTCTCATTGGGGCTTCTGAAACTCACCTAATACCTTCACTATGCCTATTGTCCATTACAGAATACCTTCATTCTGCCCTCTGACAATTATGAAATATCCTCAATTATCAGTCTTGCAATATTTTCACCAGACCTCTGACGTTATATAATTTACTCACTGTGACTCAAACACTCCCATAATACCTTCATGTGGCCTCTGGCATTTGTAGAATATCCTCACTTGTCCTCTGATACTGACATAATATCCTCACTGTTCACTCACATAATACCGTTACTGTGGACTATGATCACACAAAAAAAATTCTCACTCTGTCCTCAGGCACTCACAAATTATTGTCACATGGCCTCTGTCACCCACAAAATATCCACACTGTGGCCTCTGACATAAACATAGGATAGTCAGTACGAGCTCAGACATAAAGTAGTCTCCTGTGGCCACTGACACTCACATAATACCCTCATTTTGTCCTATGCCATTCACATAATATCTTCACTTGTCAGCTGAAACTCACATAATACCCTACTGTGTTCTCTGACATTCACTTAACACCCTAATTCTGACCTCTGACACTGATAATACCATCACAGTTACATGTCTCACTTATATTAATTGTGTCTCAGTGTGACCTGAGACACAAACCTGATACCCTCAATGTGTCCTCTAATTGATATCATATCCTCACTGTGGTTTCTGATGCTCAAATAATTATCTCAGAGTGACCTCAGACACTGACATAATACACTAACAGTACCCCCTGACACATAATATCCTACCTGGGGCATCTGAAATTGCAATAAAACCCTCACTGTGACTTCTGGCACTCACATAAATACCTCACTCTGGTCTCTGACACTCACATAATAGCATATCAGTGGCCCCTAACACTATTAAAATAACTCACTGGACTCTGACACTACATAATATTTTAGCATGACCTCTTAAACTAACATAATGTACACACTATGACACTGAACACTCATTTACTATCTTCATTGTGTCCTATGACACTGACATAATATCACATTTTGTCCTCTTACATTCATTTAATAATATGAATATGACCATGGACACTCAAATAATATTCTCAATTTGGCCTCCCCTCTGATACTCACATAATACCCTCACTGTTGTCTGTGACACACATTATATTCTCACTTGGTCTCTGATGTTTATATGATAACTTCCATGTGGCCTCTGATATTTACAATGTCCTCACTTGGCCTGTGACTCTAACAAAATACCCTCAACATAACCTGTTACAGTCATAAAATATCCACACTATGGCCCCTAATGTTGAAAATATTTTCTCATTATATCCTCTGACACATAATATCCTCACTTTTCCTGTGTCACTCACATAACACTCTGTGTGATTTTGATACCATATATTACCCCCACTGTGAACTCTCACACTCAAACAATACCCTTACTGTGACCTTTGACACTGACTTAATATCTTCAGTGTGGCCTCAGATTATATCCTAAGTGTGACCACTGGTACTCACATCATACACTCACTGTGGCCTGTGATGCTTTCATAAAACCCTCATCATGACTTATGACTCTCATATCATAACCTCATTGTGACCTCTGATGCTGATATAATATCCTTTCTGTGGCTTCTGACTCTCACACGATTCCCTCAAAGTGACCCCTGACACGCACATAACACCTTCACTTTGTTTTTTGACTCTCAAATATTTTCCTCAATTTGCCCTCTCTTTCACATAATATCTCACTGTGACCTCTGACACTCAGGTAGTAACCTCTGTTTTACCAATGATGCTCACCAAATACCTACATGGTGACCCCTGAAGCTCACATTACACCATCAACATGGCTACTTACACTCACATAATATCCTCATAGTGACCTCTGACACTGAAAACATCCTTTTTGTAACCTCTGCCACACAAAAAATACCTTCAGTGTGACTTCAGGTACAATCATGATACTTTTACTGTAACCTCTAAAACTGACATAATAAACTCACTTTTTTCTCTGATACTCATATCACCTCATAGTGGCTTCTGAAACTCACATAAAACACTGAGTGACAAAACAACCTTACTATGACTACTGACACTGACATAATATAATTATTGCTGCCTGTGATACTCACTTTATTTCCCTATGACATGTGACACTCAAAGAATATCTTCTCTGTGACTCTGATAGTCACAAATTAGCCTGACTCGACTTATGACACTCAACAATGTCTTCACTCTGATATCTCACACTCCCAAAATAAGTTCATTGTCACATGTGACTCTCATAAATATCCTCACTTGCTCTTTGATAGTAATGTTATACCCTCAATGTGACATTTGACACATTACACCCTCACTCTGACCTCTGACACAAAAGTCCTCCATTGACCTCTATCACTGACATAATACCCTCATCTAATATCTCACACTCGATTATTACCCTCACTGTGACTTCTATTGCTTACTTATTACCCTTAATGTGGTCTATGACACTCATAAAATATACTCACTGTGGTCTCTGACAGATACATAATACCCCCCTTTGGCCTCTAACTCTGAAATAATATCCTCAGTGTGACCTCTACTACTCACATAATAATCTCAGTGTGACCTTTCTCACACACATAATAGCCTTACATGACTTGAGTCACTCACAGAATACCCTCAATGTGTCTTTTGGCTCTCACATAGTTTCACTTCTGAGCCCTGTGACATTCAAATAATACTCTCATTGTTCTTTTTTCAAAACTGACATAATACCTCTGTGGCCACTCATACTCACATTATGTCCTCACTCTGATCTTTGACACTCACATTATTTTCTGAAATGACTTTGGACACTTTTATTTATCTTCACTAGTGCCTCTGGTGATCACCTAATTTTCTCACTTGTTATGTGACACTCACATGATATCACTGTGAGTCTGATAGTCACACATAATATCCTCACATGATCTCTGACACTCACATAATGTCCTCACTGTGGCCTCTTATAATCACAATATAACCTCACTGGGACCTCTGTTACTTATGTAATACCCTTACCTTGGATTATAACATTCACAAAATATTTTCACTTGGCCTTTGAGGCTAAAGTAATATTTTCACTTTGACCACTGACACTCAAATAATAACCTCACTTTGATCTCAGACACTCAAACTGTGCACTCAATTTGACCTCTGACACAGACATTATATCCTTTATTGGCCTCTAACACCTAATATCATTAATGCAACCTCTGACATATAATACTATTCTGTGACCTCTGGCACTCACATAATATCCCTCACTGTACCCTCTGACACTCACACAAATCCCTAATTCTGGTCTCTGACAATCACATAATACACACATTTTGACCTCAGACAAAGACTACTACCATTCTGATCTCTGTCACTCACATAATATTACACTGTGTCCTTTGAAAGTCACATAAATATTATCACTGGGTCCTCTAACACACATAAAATATCCTCACTTTGACCTCTGACATTGACATAATACCTTCATTGTGATGTCTGAAATTGATACAGTATCCTCTCTGAAGTCTTACACGCATAGTGTCAAAATTTTGATCTCTGTTACTGACATAGTATCCTTTTTCTAACCTGTGATACTCACATAACACCCACAGATTGGCCTCCTATACACATATCATATTCAAAGTGACTTGTCATGCACATAATACCTTTTTGTGACCTGAGACACTCACATCATGCTTGCAACAAAGTCTCTGACACATATAAACTATTCACATTTGGTCTCTGATATTCAAATAATAAATTCAATCTGTCTTCTGACATTCACATAATATTCTAACTGTGACCTCTGTCACTCACTTAATATACTCACTTTTGCCCTTGATATTCACATAATATCCTCACTTGGCATCTGAAACTCAAAAAATGCCATCACTATTACCTTGATACTCATGTAACACCCTCAATGTGGCCTCTAATATTCATCAAATACCTTCAATGTGGCCTTATACACTCACATACTATAATTGTCACCTCTGACACTCACATAATACACTCACTATGGTACAAGATGGTCACTGTGACTAGGGACACTCATAATACCCTCATGCTGGCCACTGATGTGACAAAATATTCCCACTGTGGCCACTGACACCCACATAATTCCCACAATGTTCTTCCTGTGATTGACAGTATATCACAACTGTAGCCTCTGACACTCATACAATATCCTTTCTGGGACAGTTGCCACTAACCATAATATCCTCATTTGGTTCTGACATTCATATAATACCATCACTGTATCCTCTGACACTTACATAATATTCACAATTAAACCTCTGATATTCACAAAATATCCTCAAAGTGGCCTCTGATATTAATATAATACCCACTATGGCCAATAAGACTCACATAATTTCCTCACTGTAGCCTCTGACACTCACATAATATCATCACTCTTACCACTGACTCATAATATTCTCCATGTAATCACTGTGACCACTGTCATTCATTGAGTATCTTCCCTGAGGCCTCTGACTTTCAATAAACATGGTCTGGCCTCTGACACTGATATAATGTCATCAGAGTGGCCTCAAACATTTATATAAAATCTTCACTGTGCCTTCTGACAGACAATAACCTCACTATGGTCTTTGACTCTCACATAATTTCCTGTGCCCTCTAATACTCATATAATACACTCACTGTTGCCATGACAATCACATAATATCTTCCCTTGATCTGACTCAAAAATTCCCTCATTGTTATCTTGATACTCACATAAAATTCTGACTGTGGTCCCTGACACTCACATATAAACCTCAATGTGGCCTCTGACTTTCACATAATATCTTCACTGTGACTTCTGAAACTCACATAATATATGACCTCTCACACTCACATAATACCCTTAATTTGGACTCTGACATTCACATAATATCCTCACTATGAATAAATTAGGCAAATCCCATGATTAAAGGCCACAGAGTGAAGCCCAAAACAATGAAGGTCAGTATGAGATGGAGACATCCTGGAAACACAGCCCCCAGACTTTGCCCTCTGGTCTTGTGTAGCAAGGCAGTGCAGGCTACATATGTCTCTCCTCATGTCCTCATATCTGCAGCTGTGTACTCAGGGTTTGGTGATCCTGACAAAGAGACCATGGAATTTAAGGGCCACCTGGTTTGTCTCAGGTGCAAGACTGCAACTCACATCTGAAGGGTCAAATACCAAGTGACATGAAGCCCTGTGTATGACTGAGGGATATTTCATTGAATTTGCTTTATTGGTGACAGGTTCCTCCCACAGAAGTGGGACAAAGATTATGCTTTTTAAGTGTCTTGATCAGCTGCCTTCTGAACTCTTTCAGTTACTGGGCATGGATTGTTTCTAATGAAGTGTGTTGAGAGCTTGCATCCTGCTTCCAGTTAGTGCTCTGTCTTACCTCTCTGCTCAATGCCAGTGAAGCTCATGAAGAGCAGCCCTAGGCATGAGAACTTTATAATAGTATGGATTATATAATAGGACTATAATCCACAGGACAACTATTATATCACTTTGGTATTGGTATTACTATTAATAACTAAGGACAGATATTGCATTATCTTGAGGTGTTTTATTATGATATTATTTTTGCAAAATAGACTACATAACAGCTATTATATTTGATATGGATGTTTTTACACACCTCTTCTATCAATATCCGAGGTCTATAGAAGCTATTATGTTAATATTAAATTCTATACTATGGAAAATGTAATAGTATTAAAACCTAAGGGCCATTATTATATTAGTTGTACTTCCTATAGTATGAATATTACATCAATTTTAAAAGGCAGCTATCATATCAGATTGATATATCATAGTACTGATATTATATTAGTATTAAAATCACAAATAAATCTTTAGGTCATTTTTAGAAACTCAAGTATGCATATCTGAGGATTAAAATCAACATGGTAGTTAATACATTAATTTTAATGATAACTCATAAAAATTATTTTATGCCAAAATGCAGATATTTTATTAGCATATGGCTGTATAATATAAATATGCTAATGTTAAATGCTACAGAACACCCATTTACTAGTTTTAGATGTTATATCAAGGATATTAAGTGAATATTAAAATCCACAAGTAAGTTATTATATTGGTTCCAGGGTTTATAAAAAAGATGGCATAAAGCAATATTAAAGGCTACAGGAGATATATTTTATCAGTTTTGTAGGTGATAATATAGATGCTATATTAGTATTTCAAGGTAGAGGGGAGCTAGTATATTCATTTTAGATTCTTGGATATGAATAACACATTAGATTTAGAGGCCACAGCACAGCTTCTACATTCATATTTGATACTCTGGTATGGATTTTATATTAGTATTTGAGTACTCTGAATGGCTGTGTTACATTTCTGATGTTGTAATATCAGACAAATTATATTATTATTAAAGGACAGAACAGCTCTTGTATAGTTTTCCATGCTATTGAATGCATATACTGTTGAAAAAAGGACATGGAACAGCCATAATAGGAATATTGTATTATTATTGAAGTTAACAGGGGAGCTATTATATGTGTTTTAGATGGTCACTTCAGATATTATAATGATCTTTAAGGTCCCAGGGAATCTACTATATTAGTTTAATGTGGAAAAGTAAGAATATTTCTTTAGCATTAAAGACCACATGGCAGATATTAGTTTTAGAGGGTACAAGTTTATCACATTCACATTATGGGTACCAGGCAGCTATTTTGTTAGGTTTAGATTTTATAGAATGGAAAGCATGTTAGTATGAACAGCCAGAGGCTAGTGATTACAGCAGTTTTAATGCTATAGCTATGAATATAATATCAGTATAGAAAGAACAAGGGATAGTTTAGAAAAATAAAATAATTCTTTTCTAAATTAAATTAAATTTATTTATTTATTATGTGTTGCTCAGGATTAAACCCAGTGCCTTACTTGTGCTAGGCAAGTGCTCTAACAATAAGCCACAAACCCAGCAACAATAAACAGTTTTTATATGAGTTTAAGAGGCCACATATTCCATATTACATGAATTTGAAAGGACTTGGGGAAACTATTAATTTTGCATTTAAAATTATTGATAATATGTTGGCATTAAAAGCCAAAGGACAACTACTATATTAGTTATAAATTCTAATGTATGAATATTATGTTAATACTAAAGGACACAGTGCATACTAAGGATATTATTTGAGTGTCAGCAGTCACATTAACGGTTTTAGTGTCTTCAGTCAGAGTGAGTGTATTATGTGAGTGTCAGTTTCCACAGTGAGGATGTTATGTTAATGACAGTGGTCAAGTGTAAATATTATGAGTGTCAGAGGCCAGAGTGAGGGTATTTATGAGATTATTGTATCAGAATTATGATAATATGTGAATGTAAGTGGTCAAATGAGGTAGGTATTAGATTTTGTTTTGATGAATATTCATGTGTGGAAAAGCATGATATCATCAAACACATAAAATGTGATGTTGGTTATGTATACTCATGACATGGAAGCCATGTCCAAGTAAGCTGCTTGCAAATTAATAAGTTTATTCTTTGCTTGTACTTTTACTTTTTCTGTAATTTACATGTTAATCTTTAAAAAATGATATTTTTTAAAAAGTGATCAAGTGAGGATTGTATATGAATGTGAGAGTCCACAGGGCAAATACTTTGTGAGTATTTTAGGCTACAGTAAAGATATTATGTGAATGTTAGAGGTCAAGGGAGAATATTATGTAAAAGGAACAAGAATGAGGATAAGTAAGTGTCAGAACACAGAACGATATTCTGTGTCAGTGGCTATAGTGAGGTAATTACCAGAGTGTCAGAGGCATAGTGAAGGTATTATGTGAGTGCTGGTAGGCAGATTAAAGATATTATGTAAATGTGAGTTGCTGGAGTAAAAATATTATATGTCAGAGGCCACAGTGAGGGTAATATCTGGATCAGTGGCTATAGTGAAGCCAGTTTGTCAAGGTTAGAATATCATGTGAGAACCTAAGGCCATAGTAAGGATATTATATGAATGTCAGAGGCCATAAATTTCCTGCCTGCAATACCTAATCTAAACCTAATTACCTACCAGAGACACACATCCATAATTATCACCCTGGGAGATTAGAACCTCAACATAAAAATTTGGGGGTCACTTAAATATTCAGTGCATAGCATAAACTATGTGAAAGAAATTAACATTAATGACATCCTCTGCTAGGTACTATATTGCTTTCTTAAATCTTCACAAAAAGTCCATCATATAGGTATTATAACTGTTTTCACATGAGGGAATACAGACCTTAGGTTAAATAATTGTCTCCAGGGTCCTACCACGTAGTGATACTGAAACCCCAATTTAGCATTCAGACCACTATGTTCAGTGCCTCCACTGGGATGAAATGCTAAAAAATTAGTTCAATACTAATGTTTGTTTGTAGAGAAAAATGGAGTCTTGTTTAAGAGTGCTTTCAAAAAGTGGAATCAGGGCAAGGAGTAAACGACTTGCATGAGAAACTTAGTGGTCTGGTAGTGCCCCTCTTAAGAACAGATAAGTTCTCTGCCTGAGAACATTAAAAAAAAAACTTAAAGACATCTGGTGTGTGTTCTGAAAGCCTGGCTCCTGGCCAGATCCAGGTTTGGAGACCAAACACACTGATGGCACTGAGCTCAGTTGCTCCAGACAATAACTTTATATGTTTACTCCAGTGTATTTAAGAGAAAAGAGAAAAACTCAAAGGTGACAAGACTACTTTCTTTGGTTATGTATGCTGCGAAATGCCCGTGATGTCTCTCCAGTGCTAAGTTGGTATGCTACCGGGGATGATTTTCCTTTTGTATATACCTTATATGTCTTAATAAATACTATCTTTTCCTATATGGCTTGTGGTGGTACATTCAGTAGATTGGCCCATATAAATTATAAGTCTGTGCACAGCAACAGGAAATATGTTCTCAGACATTGCTCTTTATTAACAGTGGTAAATTGGAAAGTCCAAGCAAAATTAGATTTAAACTTAAGCAGTTTTACTACTTAAAAAATGGAGTCATATAAAATGTATAATGTGCAACATGTTTATTACTCAATGACTTCAAATAAGGAGCTAAAAAGATATTTAAAATATTTGTATATTTACTGAAAGTCATGAATTTATCATTTTATGCATAAAATGAAATGAATGTGAATGTTGGAAAACAAAATATACAGTGTTGTGATATTTCCTTGCCATTGTGATGGAATTATTTTAAGTTTGGTTTCTTTTATATTTTTCTTATTTTTTAATTTTTTTAGATGTTGATGGAACTGTTGTATTCACTTATTTATATGCAGTGTTGAGAATGGAATCCAGTGCCTCACATATCCTAGGCAAGTGCTCTACCTCTGAGTCACCCCCAGTCCCATATTTTTCTTAGGCACTTACTTATTTGTTTTGTTCTTACATGTGTTAAAGTTAGCATTCAGTATTTGAGTATGTGCCACCAAAGGAAAGGAAATCCACATGCATAGACTATAAGTTGTTGCACTAGTGGGTGAAAATTTTTCCTTAAGGCAGATAAATTTTATATACACAAACATGAGCACCCATTGGTTTTAGTATTTGATATTGCTTATTCTAAGTAAGGTATATATTTTGAAATCATTTTTGATTTCATATGTGATCATATACCAATAACTTAAAATGAGACCAGATTATTCATTTTCATCATCACTTTTTATATTAGAAGGTGATCCTTATGACATAAATATAGCAAATTAATATTGTTAATATATAACTTTTCTCTTGCTCATATTTAAAAAACAAAATGCTATTTCCTGGAGATAGTTCATTAAAGTGAAAAAGAGTGTCAAGAAGCTTGCTTTCTTTTGTTACCAAAACATTAATGTAATATAAAAATTCTTTATCTACCTTTTATAATACATTCTTGTTTCTTTTTACAGGTGTCGTAAATAATTTCAAGAATTTTCTAAATCTTGTTTGTATGTTTATGTAATATGGGAATAGAATCAAAAGATAATTATCCTTTCAGTCTATTCTAGGTAACTTATTAACTACTTATTTCTGATGTCATATATTTAATCCAGTTATAATAATAATTGATGACTTTTTTAATATGTAATGTTCAATAATACAAAAATTGATAAAATTATTGAATTTGGGAGAAAATAGCCCTTAACAACATTGAAGCTTTTATTATTCCAAATGAAGACATCCTCCTTAAGTTAATATATATTACTAAAGAAAAAGGGTCAGGAGTTTCAAGATGGCGGCCTAGAGGGCGGCTGCATTTCATGTTGCTCCAGGACGCAGGATTCAAAAGAGGAGATAGTGAGAGACTTGGGACCAACTCAAAGCCGCCGGGTGAGTCTCTCCCGTTGGGGAGGCATTCCGGATGGGGCGGTAGCCCCGGAACACAGGGAATTTGTGAAGTGGAGTTGCCTGGTGAGACGCCCCTCCCCCCGCTGGAGCGGTAAACACGGACAACTGGGATCATCATAGAGGAGGCGGCTCAGCACAGCGCTTGGACTCGGAGCAACCACTGGGGCTCCGGGCGGCTGCCTGAGGAGGAGCTGCGTGGTGAGCTGTTTAGACTCAGAGTGATCGCTTCTGAACACCGGGGGGCTGCCCGGAGGAAGAGGAGAAGCGTGGCAGGTCACTTGGTCTAGAAGTGACTGCATCGGACCCACAGGCAGTTGCCAGAGGAGGAGCTGCATCGTGAGCTGTTTGGACCCAGAAAAACCGCTTCTGAACACCGGGGGTTGCCCGGAGGAAGAGGAGAAGCGCGGCAGGTCCCTTAGTCTAGGAGTGACTGCATCAGAGCCACAGGCGGTTGCCAGAGGAGGAGGCGAGTGGTGAGTTGATTGCACTCAAAGCGACCGATCCTGAACACCGGTGGCCTGCCTGGAGGAGGAGCACGGTGGGTCACTTGGTCTTGGAGCCACCACCCCTGAACACCCGGGGGACTACCCCGAGGGGGATGAGGAAGAACAGGGCGGGTCACTTGGGCTTGGAGTGACTGCCTAGGGCTACGGGAGGTTGGCAGGAGGAGGAGACGCGAAGTGAGTTGCTTGGACTCCTAGTGACTGCGTCGGAAACCAGGCTGCTGTCCAGTGGAGGAGGTGTGTGGTGGGTCTCTGGGTATCGGAGCTATTGTACAGGGCTCCAGGTGGCGGCTCAGAGGAGGGGCCACATAGCCAGGCGATTAGGTGCAGAGTAGGGTCCCAGGAGCTAGGTGGCTTCTTGCTGGAAGAGCCGCACAGAGACACGCCTAGGGGCAGAGCGAAGTTTCCAGGACTGCAGGCAGATTATCTGGGAGAGGCAGCCTAAGGAGACTCGCCTGGGAAGGGTGAGGCTCCCAGGTCCAGGAGGTAGGTCCGGGCCCCTGGGAACATTGCAGAGGAAGACAGCCCAGCCCAGGCAGTTGTTGTAGATTGAGGGGAAACTCTAGGAGGGGAACTGACCAGCGAGACGTTCCCACCGAGTGAGTCTTCCCTACCGGGAGAGGTTTTCCCACAGGGATGGTTAAACCAGAGACACAGGCACAAATAGGCCTTGCCTCAGCCCGCAGCCTAGTTCCCCTTTGTATGACCATTGGTCAACAAGTGGAGACACCTCTGACCACTAGAAGGGAATATAAGCCACCTGACGGTCACCACCCTAGAGAGGCAGCTTCTTCGTGGAGCTCCGCTTTATCAGCTTCCTCCAAGACTTCAGGCTACTGAAGGATAAGAGGGGATATACTAGCAATCTTCAGGGACAATATAAGTCAATAGAGGAAATCTGCAATATCTTAATGACCCACTGATTCCTGAACAATATGAGAAAACAAGGGAAGAAAATGCCTCAAACAAATCTAGATGTTACATCAATAGAATCCAACGACAGCATGGCAGAAGAAATGACAGAAAGGGAGTTCAGAATGTACATAATTAAAATGATTAGGGAAGCAAACGATGAGATGAAAGAGCAAATGCAGGCATTGAATGATCGCACCAATCGACAGTTAACAGAGCAAATTCAGGAAGCAAAAGATCATTTCAATAAAGAGTTAGAGATATTGAAAAAAAAACCAAACAGAAATCCTTGAAATGAAGGAAACAATAAACCAAATTAAGAACTCCATAGAAAGCATAACTAATAGGATAGAACAGCTGGAAGACAGAACTTCAGATATTGAAGACAAAATATTTAACCTCGAAAACAAAGTTGAACAAACAGAGAAGATGGTAAGAAATCATGAACAGAATCTGCAAGAACTATGGGATATCATGAAAAGGTCAAATTTGAGAATTATTGGGATTGAGGAAGGCACAGAGAAACAAACCAAAGGAATGAACAATCTATTCAATGAAATAATATCAGAAAATTTCCCAAATCTGAAGAATGAAATGGAAAATCAAGTTCAAGAGACTTATAGGACTCCAAATACACAAAATTACCACAGACCCACACCAAGGCACATTATATTGAAAATATCTAACATACAAAATAAAGACAGAATTTTAAAGGCTGTGAGAGAAAAGAACCAAATTACATTCAGGGGGAAACCAATACGGATATCAGCAGATTTTTCAATCCACAACCTAAAAGCTAGAAGGGCCTGGAACAACATTTTTCAAGCTCTGAAAGAAAATGGATGCCAACCAAGAATCTATACCCAGCAAAGCTTACCTTCAAATTTGATGATGAAATAAAATCTTTCCATGATAAAAAAAAGCTAAAAGAATTTGCAAAAAGAAAGCCAGCATTACAGAACATTCTCAGCAAAATATTTCATAAGGAAGAAATAAAAAACAAAGAAGCAAATCAGCAAAGGGAGGAATTATCCTAAAGGAACTGTCCAATAAAGGAGGAACCAAGATGTGTCAAAAAATAAATAAATAAATAAATAAAATTTTAAATATGAACCAAATGACCAGGAATACAAATCATATCTCAATAATAACCCTGAATGTAAATGGTCTGAATTCATCAGTCAAAAGACATAGACTGGCGAATTGGATTAAAAAGAAAGATCCAACAATATGTTGCCTGCAAGAGACTCACCTCATAGAAAGAGATACCCTTAGACTAAAGGTGAAAGGATGGGGAAAAACATACCATGCACATGGACTCAGCAAAAAAGCTGGAGTATCCATCCTCATTTCAGATAATGTGGACTTCAAGCCAATGTTAGTCAGAAGGGATAAGGAAGGACATTTCATACTGCTTAAGGGAAGCATAAATCAGCAAGATATAACAATCATAAACATCTATGCCCCAAACAGTGGCTCATCCATGTATGTTAAACAAATCCTTCTCAATTTTAGAAACCAAATAGACAATAGCACAATAACACTAGGTGATTTTAACACGCCTCTTTCACCACTGGACAGATCTTCCAAACCAAAATTGAACAAAGAAACCATAGATCTCAATAACACAATCAATAATTTAGACTTAACAGACATTTATAGAATATACCATCCAACCAAGAATGAATACACTTTCTTCTCAGCAACACATGGATCCTTCTCTAAAATAGACCATATATTATGCCACAAAGCTAATGTCAGCAAATACAAGAAGATAGAGACACTACCTTGTATTCTATCAGATCATAATGGATTGAAGTTAGAAATAAATGAAAGAGTAAAAAACAGAAACTACTCCAACACCTGGAGATTAAACAATATGCTATTATATGATGAATGGATAACAGAAGATATTAGGAAGGAAATTAAAAAATTCTTAGAGGTAAACAAGAACAAAGAAATATCATATCAAAATCTCTGGGACACTATGAAAGCAGTACTTAGAGGAAGATTTATTTCATGGAGCGCATTTAATAAAATAAGTAAAACTCAAAAAATAAACGACCTAACACTACAGCTCAAAGCCCTAGAAAAAGAAGAACAGACCAACACCAAAAGTAGTAGAAGACAGGAAATAGTCAAACTCAGAGCTGAAATCAACAAAATTGAAACAAAAGAAACAATACAAAAAATTGACAAAATAAATAGTTGGTTCTTTGAAAAAATAAACAAAATTGATAAACCTTTAGCCACACTAACAAAGAGAAGATGAGAGAAAACCCAATTCACTAAAATTCGGGATGAACAAGGAAATATCACAACAGACACGACTGAAATACAAAACATAATTAAAAGCTATTTTGAAAATCTATACTCCAACAAAATAGAAAATTTTGAAGGCATCAACAGGTTTCTAGAGACGTTTGAATTGCCTAAACTAAACGAGGAGGACATACACAATTTAAATAGACCAATTTCAAGTAATGAAATAGAAGAAGTCATCAATAGCCTACCAATAAAGAAAAGTCCAGGACCAGATGGGTTCTCAGCCGAGTTCTACAAAACTTTTAAAGAAGAGCTCATTCCAATACTTCTCAAAGTATTCCATAAAATAGAAGAGGAGGGAACCCTCCCAAACTCATTCTATGAAGCCAATATTACCCTGATACCTAAACCAGACAGAGACACATCGAGGAAAGAAAATTTCAGACCAATATCCTTAATGAACAGCGACACAAAAATTCTCAACAAAATTTTAGCAAATCACATAAAAAAACATATTAAAAAGATGGTACACCATGATCAAGTGGGTTTCATCCCAGGGAAGCGAGGTTGGTTCAACATCAGGAAATCAAAAAATGTAATTCACCATATCAATAGACTTAAAGTCAAGAATCACATGATTATTTTGATAGATGCAGAAAAAGCATTTGATAAAATACAGCATCCCTTCATGCTCAAAACACTAGAAAAAATAGGGATAGTGGGAACATTTCTTAACATTGTAAAGGCCATCTAGGCTAAGCCCATGGCTAATATTATTCTAAATGGTGAAAAACTGAAAGCATTCCCTCTAAAAACTGGAACAAGGCAGGGATGCCCTCTTTCACCACTTCTATTCAATATCATCCTTGAAACTCTAGCCAGAGCAATTAGACAGACCAAAGAAATTAAAGGGACATGAATAGGAAAAGAAGAAATCAAACTATCCCTATTTGCTGATGATATGATTGTATACTTAGAGGAACCAGGAAATTCCACCAGAAAAATGTTAGATCTCATAAGTGAATTCAGTAAAGTAGTGAGATATAAGATCAATGCACATAAATCTAAGGCATTTCTATACATAAGCGATGAATCTTCAGAAAGAGAAATTAGGAAAACTACCCCATTCACAATAGTTTCAAAAAAAATAAAATACTTGGGAATCAATCTCACAAAAGAGGTGAAAGACCTCTACAATGAGAACTACAGAACACTAAAGAAAGAAATTCAAGAAAACCTTAGAAGATGGAAAGATCTCCCGTGTTCTTGGATAGGAAGAATTAATATTGTCAAAATGGCCATACTACCAAAAGTGCTATACAGATTTAATGCAATTCCAATTAAAATCCCAATGATGTACCTTACAGAAATAGAGCAAGAAATTATGAAATTCATCTGGAAGAATAAAAAACCCAGAATAGCTAAAGTAATCCTTGGCAGAAAGAGTGAAGCAGGGAGTATCGCAATACCAGATCTTCAACTCTACTACAAAGCAATAGTAACAAAAATGGCATGGTATTGGTACCAAAATAGAAAGGTGGATCAATGGTACAGAATAGGGGACACGGACACAAACCCAAATAAATACAATTTTCTCATACTAGACAAAGGGGCCAAAAATATGCAATGGAGAAAAGATAGCCTCTTCAACAAATGGTGCTGGGAGAATTGGAAATCCATATGCAACAGAATGAAAGTAAACCCATATCTCTCACCATGCATGAAACTAAACTCAAAATGGATTAAGGATCTCAGAATCAGACCAGAGATCTTGCATCTTATAGAAGAAAAAGTAGGTACAGAGCTTCAACATGTCGGCTTAGGACCAGACTTCCTCAACAGGACTCCAATAGCACAAGAAATAAAAGCAAGAATTAATAACTGGGATAGATTCAAACTAAAAAGCTTTCTCTCAGCAAAGAAAACTATCAGCAATGCGAAGAAAGAGCCTACAGAGTGGGAGAAAATCTTTGCCAATCATACTTCAGATAGAGCGCTAATCTCCAGAATCTATAAAGAACTCAAAAAAGTCTACACCAAGAATGCAAGTAATCCAATCGACAAATGGGCTAAGGAAATGAATAGACACTTCACAGAAGAAGATCTACAAGCAATCAACAAACATATGGAAAAATGTTCAACATCTCTAGTAATAAGAGAAATGCAAATCAAAACCACCCTAAGATTCCATCTCACCCCAATTAGAATGGCGATTATCAAGAATACAAGCAACAACAGGTGTTGGCGAGGATGTGGGGGCAAAGGTACACTCATACATTGCTGGTGGGGCTGCAAATTAGTGCAGCCACTCTGGAAAGCAGTGTGGAGACTCCTTAGAAAACTTGGAATGGAACCACCATTTGACCCAGCTATCCCACTCCTTGGCCTATACCCAAAGGACTTAAAATCAGCATATTACAGAGATACAGCCACATCAATGTTCATAGCTGCTCAGTTCACAATAGCCAGATTGTGGAACCAACCTTGATGTCCTTCAATTGATGAATGGATAAAGAAAATGTGGTATATATATACAATGAAATATTACTCTGCCATAAAGAATGATAAAATTATGGCATTTGCAGGCAAATGGATGAAACTGGAGAATATCACGCTAAGTGAGATAAGCCAATCTCAAAAAAACAAAGGAAGAATGATATCGCTAATAAGTGGATGAGGACACATAATGTGGGGTGGGAAGAGTTAGTGTTAGGGTTAGAGTTAGGTTTAGGGAAGGGGGCAAGAATGGAGGAAGGAAGGACTGTATAGAGGGAAAAGAGGTGTGGGAGGGTTGGGGGGAAGGGAAAAAACAACAGAATGAATCAAACATTACCCTATGTAAATTTATGACTACACAAATGGCATGCCTTTACGCCATATACAAATAGAGAAACAACATGTATCCCAGTTGTGTACAATAATAAAAAAATAAATAAATAAAAAAAAGAAAAAGGGTCAGAGGAGAATGGAAATGTGTACTAGACATTGTGGTAAATGCTGTATATCAATGAAGAGATTGATATGTACATATTACAATGCTGTGACAATTCCTTGGAGAGAAATTCACATTTTGGGGCCAAATGTCACTTACAAGACTCTGCCTCTTTTGGCTGATATTGTGCTACAGAGAGACTATGTTTTTTCTGCAGTCTCCCTACATTATATGTTGTTTAATACTGGGATTTAGAGAAACAATATTAATAAATTATGGTCAGAGTAGTCCTGGCCTAGAAGTAGTCAAGAGTAAATATTTATTAATTTTGGTACCAGGGATTGAACTCAGGGGCACTTAACCCTGATCCACATCCCCAGGCCATTTTTATATTTTATTTAGAGAAAAGATCTTCCTACATTGCTGAGGCAGGCATTGAACTCACATTCCTCCTGCCTCAGCCTCCAGAGTCAATGGGATTGTATGTATACAACATGTGCTTGACTCACAATAAATTTTGATATAGTGGAAAATAAAAATCAAACAAAGGTTTTGAATATTGGAGCTATTGAATGTTAGTGGGGTGAGAGTAATATAGAAGCAGATTTTAGGCCAGTTTCCTCAGTGATTTGGCATTATTGAGATTTGTTAATTACACATGATATATACTAACTTGTTAGGTGAATATGGGAAAGGGATGTAGCCTTCAAGGATTGTAGCATTCTAGTATCTATTATATGTACAGAAAATGAAAAGACATCCGAAGGACAAGTGTTTGTTTTTATGACCTTAAGACCTATCCATAGCAACAAGTCACATACATGTAAGATAACACGTGGCAAGAATCAAATACACCATGCAGACAAGCACCTCACCTCAATTCAGCACGTATGAGCTGAGTACTTATCATATATATGTTGCTGTGCTTAGAACTGGTATAAAGACATGGATGAACAGTCCCTGGTAGGTACCCATAATAGCTTAAGTTGCTTAATATAGGATCTCAGATGCAACACAAAGGCATACTGAGGCACACAAGGAACACTAAGAAGGTTGCATTAACTTCACTGAAGGGAGATTGTTAAAGGAAGAACTTTGTGGAGGGGGTGTGATTGCACTGGGCTAGGCATCAAAGAAATAGAAGGAATTCTTTGTAGACAGGGTGAGGAGAGTGTGTGGGCAGGAAGCAGCAAGACAAAAAGGTGTGACTGAATTTTGTGCATTAGGTAGGTGCACAAGCTCAGTAAGATGGGAGGATAAATCAAAAAAGAAGGGGAGGCTGGAGAGATAGCTCAGCTGGTAGAGTGCTTGCCTCATAAGCACAAGGCTCTGAGTTTGATCCCCAGTACCACACAAAAAAAAAAAATCTTATCCATGTTAATCTGGTCTAAAAACTAATTGAAACATAAGAAAAGGGAAGGGGAATGGCAGGAGATAAGGCAATAGTCAGAATCCAAGGGGCACAAATCTTCACTGCTTTTGAAATCACACTGAAGGCATGGATTGGAAAAAGAAGGCCAGATCTACTTAGGATGTTATCATAAGATTCCAGGTGAAAGGCAGTGAGGATGTGGGATAGGGTCAGAGGAGATGGATCTGAGGGACTCAGGGAATGCCATCAATGGGACATGGGGACTAACTTGGGGTTAGCGGAAAGCCAGAAGTTGAGTATGAAGAGGGTAAGGGACAGAATAAGCTCATGAGTAAAGAGTTAAGAGTTCATTTGGAACCATGTTGAATTTGAGGAGACTGTAGGACATTTGGGTGAAAGTATACAGCTGTAGCTGGAGAGGAGAGTTTGGGACTGAAGGAGAGTTAGGGAGTCATCAACATGTGAGATACAGTTAGAACCATGGAAGTGGATACGGTCACTCTTAGAGAGGGTTGGGAGCCCAGGGAACTAGGTGCTGGGTGGTCAGGGAAGTTGTGGGATGAAGGTTGAAAGACAGGTAGTTTGGAATTCTGTGGCTCTCTGTGTATGTTAGATGAGCTCAGGATACATCAAGTAAAGTAATGCTCACAAAGAGAAGTTAGGGAGTATCCAAAATCAGATTAAGGGTGACCCTCGAACTTAAGCTAAGGATGCTGTCTTTTTTTCCTCCTTGAAACTGTGAATTCTGAATGAGTATGCTGTCTTAAGGTGACAGTTTGATGGCAGTGTCCAGAACCATTGGGGAACAGGGACCCGAGGCAGGTGGAGTGGGTTATGTACTGTGTAGGATACCTTCTATAAAGTAATAGGAGCTGAATACAGAAGGAATGGAAATCAGGGGATACCCCAGAGTAAAAATTCTAGGAAAGCTGCAGAGGCCATGGCATTATGCATCTTGGTAACTGGGACATGGGATGGTAGAGAGAGCCATGAGCACAGCAATCCCATCTTGTTTTAACCTTGTCTGTTGCACCTGAAACATACTTGTAATCTCAGCCTGTGTTTGTAAAGGAGATAAATGGTATCTTAGATAGGAAAATGAAGAGTTTTAAGAAGCAGTGGATGTAGAAAGGTGATGAGTTCAAGTTTGAACATGGGCATTTCAAGTAGAGATGCGAGTGAAGAGTAAGGGGATGGGATGGAATACACCCAGAATTGTGCATGACTTCTGCCCATCAAGTATTGAAGGCCTGAGTACTACAGTAGGAATGAAGATGAGCTGATGCCTTTTAAAGATTAGAGAAAGACAGCAGAAAGATATGCAGATTACCATAAGATGAGGCAGAACATGCTCAATGGTAAAAAAGTTATTATACTCTGTCCTAAAGATAACACAGGGAGCAAAAGCTAATCTGATTGAGGGAAGATGAGGAAAGTCTCCTTTGAGGAGGTGCCATTTTGATGGGCAAAGGGAAGGAGAAGTAGACAAGAAGGCATTGGAGAGCATGATTCTGACAAAGGGCTGTGGGAAAAGGCCCAAGTGGACACATCTGAGCAAGGCCAACTCACCTCTTTTGGCCAACATGTGGGCTTTTTAACTGACTCAGTAACTATGTCAAAAATTGAGTGGAGATGAAAAGTGAGATCCTGGTAGGAGTGTCCTTTCCCTTGCAAGTGAATGCCCAGGTGCTTCCTTCCCTGGCAACCTGCAGGATCAGGAACTTCCTATGGCCACTTGTTAAAACAAGCCCTCCTGGATAGAGGAAGTGATTGCATGAGATTTGCTTGTGGCTCCTTTCTTTAGCACTTTCCCTTGATCAGTCTTGCCTGCCTGGGTCTGCAAGCATAGGTCATAAAAACTCACAGTGTTCCAGAGACAATTCAGGGTGGGATTTATGGGAACTTTTCTTTAAAAGAAACCAAACAGCTCTTTAAGGCCACAGTGTACTTAGGGAGAACACAGATGCATGAGAGGAGTGGATGATGTCATATCACAATGTTTATTTGCATACATTAGGGAAGGCATTTCAAACATGTTTCACAAGGCAGTGGATTCTGAGGTATTTATCCCTTGGACAGCAATATGCAGCTTATGTTCAGACAGCTCCATTTTAGACAATGGAAATCTGAATTCTAACTCTTAATTATTATGTAGAAGATTAGAAAGCCATAGGAGTGTATTTCTGATCTTGTTTGAAGGAAAGGCAGCTTTTTTTGTGCTTTTGAAAACTGTCCCATTTTTGTTACTGGGCATTGAACCTAGGGCACTTGAGAGCTACATCCCTTGTTCATTATTATTATTGTTATCTTTATTATAATTATTCATAGAAGTAGTAGTGGTAGTATGGAGAAAGGTTTTCTCTAAGTTGCTTAGGGCCCTGCTAAATCTCAAAGGTTGGCCTCAATCTTGTGATCCTTCTGCCTCAGTCTCCCAGGTTGCTGAGATTACAGGCATGTGCACCACCCTGCCAGACTGAAGACTACCTTTTTAGACTTTGAGAATCCTTCATTGAACTCTGGGATTGAGAGTGTGCCTCTACTTAGAATAAGAGCACTGCAGATTTACGAGCCAGGGAAACCTGTTTCTTGTCCTCTTTCTGACTGTGGGCCAGAAATCCTGCTGCCTGTGTGAAAGGGAATGCCAGTATGGCACTCTCCTGAGAGTCTCAGAAGTATTGGCTTTATGTCCAACCTGACAAGAATCACCCCAATATCACCCTCACCTTTGCTAGGGTACTGAATTTTCACCAATCCCACATTCAGAGTAAAATCTTGAAAACCCAGCTCAGAGCTTTTTAATAAGCTGTGACAGGATATTTTCACAGCAGATTCTAAGCTATGAAGGGCTGCTCAGTAATGAAAGATGTGAACAATTAATTTTAAAATGTGTATGTGTGCTTTCTGTGTTTATAACTAAGAGTGTACACTATAAAAAACAATTAAAACAAGAAAGAAAGAGCCCCTTCCTGGGTTTCCATTTTGCCTGAACACAAAATTTTCTTTAGTTTAAGAGGGGGAGCAAGTTGAAGAGATAATTGGAATAGAAGTTGCTACAAACTTGAGTTTTCCACTCAATATCAATACCTCTTTTCCTTATAAGTTGCTAAAAATTGCAAGGGCCAAACACGCTGTTCCAGGTGAGTGTTTGGAAGTGAACTTGTAAACTTAGAACTTCTAAGGATGTCCTTTCTCTCAGTCTTACAGAGGCTTAAGATGGTGGATTGTGCCTCATATTTGGTAAATATTTTGGTTTACAAAGGGTGTTCATAGGAACTGGGCTGCACACCCTTTTAGAGGTAGACATTTTTATTGAGACAGAAATGGTGTACTTATGTCAGCTGCCCAAAAGTGCAACAATTAGTTCTTGAAGTGTTGTGTATATTTCAATTTGACTATAAAAACTGGACATTTTTAGGGAAATATAAAACTTAAGAAAATACATAATAATCCAGTTACTCAATGAACTGATTTGCTTGAAATAAATTCAAAAGTAAAAATAGTAACAGATATTTCCTGCTAGGATTCAAAAGTCACCTGAATACTTCTAAATTATAATAAAGTTCCTATTCTGTGATTTAAAAAAAAGAAAAGAACACATCTAGGTCATTGGGTTAAAGAAAACAGTGAAGATTTAGTTGCTTTATCTTGCAGAACCCTTTGTATTAGGAGAGTATTATTATTCACTTATATGTTAGAATCTTGCAGTAGAATTACTTCTATCATGTGGATATTGGTAAATTTTTTCTTTCTTACCAAAAGACTGTTCCTCACCCACCCACGTTTTTATTGTTTAGGTATCTGAGTTTAGGCAGGACAAATCTTAGGTACAGGAATGAAGCAGGTGTAGACACAGGGTGAACTCCCTGCCTGATTGTAGTCTTGTCTCAACCACCCTGCATCCCATATCCCCAATGTGTTTCATTTCAAGCTAGTTGAAGTTCTTTGACATTCATGCAATTTAGCACTTGGCATTTTGCCTGTTGATCTGGCAAACTTCAGTAGACTGTGGGCCCTCAAGACTGCAACTGCATTCTGTATGCCATGGTGTCTCCCAGCATCTAGCTTGTTGGCTAAAGTACAAATGATACCAGCAATTATCAGTGACTCTCTAAATGATAAGATGCCAAAGAATTCATAAAGAGAAGTCAAAAAATGTAAGTGTTAAAAAAAGATCAAGTCTGTTTATCTTTTGAATTGGTCATTTTGTTTGTCAAAATTATATATGCCAAGTACCATCTCTGTGCCAGAAGCCTGGTGTGCATGATGAGATTTAGGGTCTCACTGGAAGAATGGTAAACTACAGTGATTCTAATTGCTATCTTGCTTCTCTGGCTTACTACTGGAGTTAGGGTATCATGATGTGACTATGTCTGGGAGCAATTGCTTGAGAGTTTCCTTAACATGACTCCCAAAGCACAAGAAATCAAAGCAAGAATCAATAAATGGGATGGATTCAAACTAAAAAGCTTGTTCTCAGCAAAGGATACAATCAATAATGTGAAAAGATAGCCTGCAGACTGAGAGAAAATCTTTTCTGTACACACTTCAGATAGAGTACTAATCTCCAAAATTTAAAAAGAACTTACAAAACTTTACACCAAAAGTACAAAAAACCCAATCAATAAAGGGGCCAAGGAACTGGACAGACTCTTTACAAAGAAGAGATACTTGTGACTAATAAATACATGAAAAAGTGTTCAAAATCTCTAGAAATTAGAGAAATGCAAATTAAAACAACTGTAAGATTTTATCTTTCTCCAATAAGAATTACTATTTCCAAGAACACAAACTACAATAGATTTTGGTGTGTATGTGGGGAAAAAAGTATATTCATACACTTCTGGTGGAGTTGCAAATTATTACAGCCCCTCTGGAAAGCAGTATAGAAATTTCTCAGAAAATTTGGAATGGACCCACCTTTTGACCCAGCTATCCCACATCTCGGTTTATACCCAAAAGAGTTCACATTAGCATTTCAGTAACACAGTCACATGAATGTTTATAGCAGCTCAATTCACAATAGCTAGATTGTAGAATCAACCTAGATGCCATTCAACAGATAAACAGATAAAGAAACTGTGGTATATATACACAAAGGAATATTATTTAGCCATAAAGAATAATATTATGGCATTTGCAGAAAATGGATGGAATTGGAGAATATCATGCTAAGTGAAGTAAGCCAATTCCAAAAAACCAAAGGCTGAATGTTCTCTCTGAAAGTGGATGATGATATGTAATAGGGGTGGGAGGTGAGAGAAGAATGAAGGAACATTAGATTACCTAGAGAGAAATGAGAGGCTGGAGGGGGAAGTGGTATGAAATATGGTGGAATGAGACAGGCATCATTGCACTATGTACATGTATGATTATATGAATGGTATAAATCTGCATAGTGCACAACCATAAAAATGAAAATTTGTACACCATTTCTATATAGTGACTTAAAATGCAGTCTCTAAAGATAAAAAATAAATTAAAAAAAAAACAAAGAAGGGTTAGTTGCTTTACCTTGCCAAACTCTGTGGACTAGCATTATTTATTACTCACATCCTAGAATCATGCAGTAGTATCACTTTCTATCATGTGGATATTGGTAATTTTTTTTGATGCCAAATATTGTTACTCATTCACCCACAATATTATTGATTTGATATGTGAGTATAGGCAGGTGTTTCATCCACCCTGCATCCTGCATCCCCAGTGTGGTTCATTTCAAACTGGTTGCAGTTCTTTGGCTCCCACAATATTTAGCACTTAGTATTTTGCCTGTTGATCTGACAAACTTCAGTAGACTGTGGACCCTCAAGACTGGAACTTTATCTTGTTCCCCAAGGTGTCTCTCAGCATCTAACTTATTGACTGGAGTACAGATGATGTCAGTAATTATGAATGACTATCTAAATGAAAAGATACCAAAGAATTCATAAATAGATGTCAACAAAGGTTAGGGTTAAAAAAAATTAAGTCTGTTAACCTTTTGAGTGGGTCATTTAGCTAGTCAAAATTATACTTGCCAAGTACCATCTCTGTGCCGGAAGTCTTAAGTAAACAATGAGATTTAGGATCTTGTAGGAAAATGGTAAGCTAAAGAGATTCTAATTGCTATTTCACTTCTCTGGCTTACTACTGGATTTGGGATAACCTATCATGATGTGACTGTCCCAGGAGTAATACGGTTTCTTTCTTTCCCCTGGGTCTTTTTCCTATCACATGAAAACAAGCTTTAGTCACACACAGCAACGCATTCATTTTTAAATATTTTTACTTAGGCAGAGAAGCAAAAACTAGTAATTTTAAGTAAAATTAGCAATGAGCAAATCTAGTACTTTAAAAAAACTTTAGCCTGATCATCCTAATCCTTTGTTAAAATTATACATACCAAGTAAAATCTCTATGCCAGAAGTGTGATGTATGCAATGAGATTTAGGCTCTTACAGGAAAATGGTGATATAAGGCCTCATTGTCTGAAAGGTTCAAGGTTAGAACAGCAGAACTCTGGGAATGAGTAGAGCAGAAAGGACTTATGTGGCTACCGTGAACTCCTGGGGACAGGATCCAGAGCTTCTGTGTAATATAGCAAGTATTTGTGAACAATGAATGGCCTCTTCTTTTCCTCCTTATTGGGAATTCTGCAACATGATTGACATATGGCTTTGTGTCATTCTAGAAAAGTTTTGGGGAATTACTAAAATTATACTAATTTTCTCATCCAGTATTCCCAACAATAAGTAATGTTCAAGTCCACGGTTGTTCTATACATTATCAGGATCTCTGGAATTTGGAAAGTAAGTACCCAGGGGATATGAAAATTAGGATCCAGTCACCTGGATTCTGTATTAAATTAAATATTGCTGAGTCCTTAGGTCTTTGATAGGGTCTGACATAAACATTTCATTCAAATGTCTAATAATGTCCTTGGCACAGGGATGATACTTTGGTAACCACTGAAGGCCAGTGGTTCCTAGTTTATATTTAGAAATCTGCAGAATAAGTTGCACTGTGTGTGGTGAGGGGTGATATTAGTGATTGGACCAGGGGTGATCTACCAATGAACTTCACCGTCAGCCAATTTTATTTTGAGACAGGATCTTGTTAAGTTGCTGAGGCTATCCTTGAAATTGTAAACCTCTTTTTCCAGTCCTGAGTTATTAGGATTATAACCCTGTTTCACTGTACCTGGCCTTATTACTGCATTGAAAAACTACTTGCTTGAGAGTTTCGATTTTAGTTTTACCAAATAGTCCTGAATTTTCTCTTGGTGCAGTCCCCTCCAAAAAAGTACAACCAGTCTTGATAGCTGATGGGTTATATGACCTTGGGCCCTCTTTTTTTGGTTGGATCATGAAATTTAGGGAAAACAATTTTGCACCTTTTAAAATATTATCACTCTTCCAATGAAAAAGATAGCTGAAGATAGCAATTTTTAAAATGATAAACAAAATACATAATACAAGGAAGATTTTTGAAACTAGAAACTGCAATTGATGCATTCTCATCATTCAGATTATGATTATATTTGCACTAAACTTAAGAGTAATCTTTCAAAATAACAAACCTCTTCCACATATGCTATTAATGTACTGGTAAAGGAAACAAAATAGACTTGGTCTACAACAAATTTTAAGTGATGCTGATAGGTTTCCTGTTGTGATCTTCGCAAAGGTGGGCTGGAAACCTGAGTTGAACAACTGACAAAACTGAGGAGTTTCTGCTCACAAACAGTCATGTACATTAATTGTTCATTCATCTATAATCATTATACCAGGCTATACTGGATATTAAAGAATTCCAAATAAGAAGAAAAGGCACTAGCTTTTCTGGGAGATGTAGGCTTTTGAACTGAGAATATTTTATAAAGAGAGAGATGCCAAAGACACTGTGCTAAATGTTGAATATCAAGGATCCAGATTTACAAATAAAGTGAAATGTCTTTTTCAATTGGATAATTTGGCATTTTGAACTTACATGTCTGCTCCATTCCAAACTTTTAAAAAGATTTTTATTAAATGTGAATGCACTCAGTAGGTACAAATACGTGTTGAAACCAGGTGGAGCTAGTTTAAATTTGCATTTGAGACTGTGCTGAAATTTTTAGGTTGACAAATCTCATCCATAAAATATCTGCAGTGGTCTGAAGCAGGGACTGTATGAGATATACAACATGTGATTTAACTGGAGAGTAAACAAAGTGCACAGGGAATGAGTGGTTCTTTGCATCCAGGGATTGGACAGATTCTGAGGAAGAAGTGCTGCCTGAGCTGAGCTGGGAGAAGGACAGTATTTTGATAGAAAGTAAAGCACATTTTAGAACTTAATACATCTGCCTAATTTGGATAGGAAAAACATATTCAGGAAGAGACCTGGTGATAGAAGAATTCTGAAAAGGAGGTGTGGATCTTGAAGAGTTCCACCTTAATATGTTGTTATACCTACAAGAGTGATATCCATGTGAAGGAAGAACTGAATAGAAAGTGGGAGGAACAGGAAGATAGGAGAAAATTATTACACTACTTCAAATACTGAAGGAAGAGTGGACATAGGAATCAATTTTGAAGACATTTCACAGGCAAGATTGAGAAGAACTTGAGTTTGGTTTGAGAAATAAGCAGGTAGTGAAAACGAGGAAGAGGCAAACTGACTGACTATGAGACTGGCAATATTTTAGTAACAATAGCTAATGTGAATTGAAGGCTTCCTGTGTGCCACTCTGGGCCACTCATCATGGCTTTTCATTTAATAGTACTACTACTAGTAGTTTTATTTTAAAGTTGAAGAAACTAAGGCACAGTGATATTGCCCAGTTTACTCAAGATCACACACTAGTAAGCATCAGAGCCTGATTAAAATTTAGTTTACAAAACCATCCACTACTGTCACTGACTTAGAGCACCAGAGAAGAGCAGTTCTCTTGGAAAAGAAGCACTGACTGGGGATGCTGAAAATGGAAATGGTTGTCAGGTCAAGGTATGGCTATGGAGAAAAGTAGGCCAAGGACAGAAGTCTGGCCTACACTACAATGTAAAAAGAACTGTGATTCCACTCCCCTGCCTCCTCTCCCCCACACCCACACACAACACACTGCCCTAATGTGCCTTTCTATCAAGTGCATTTTTCTATTGGTTTCTTAAAGTTACCCCATGTTATCTCAGGCCAACCATCCCAAACATCCTTCTGATGCCACAGGGTTGATTTGACCATTTGGACTCTATAGATTAGATGCTGAAGGACAGGAAATGGGAGAGAATAAATTCCAGAAACAAATGTGGTCCAACCTGGAGCACTGGGCTCCAAATTGCTTGGGTCTTTTGCCAGACATGTGTCCCCAATATTAGCTACTTTCTGGACCACCTGTAGGATCTCTTATAATCATTATAATTTGTACTTTTATCACTGTCATTTCTATTAAATTCTTATTATGTGAAGGAAACTGGGGGGTTGGAATAAAGAGCCAATAGAAAGGACTGAAACATACCAGTAAATCCAGACTAATTGAGAACTGTGACAACAGAGTGTACCCAAATAGTTAGAGGCAGAGTCAGTGATCTCTTTAAAACAACAGATAAGACTAATAAAACCAAAGGGGATTCATTTTTTAAAAATAATTTTTAGATGTTGATGAACCTTTATTTTATTCATTTATTTATATGTGGTGCTGAGAATCAAACCCGGTGCCTCACATATTCTAGGCAAGCACTCTACCACTGAACCACAAACCTAGCCCCAGAAAGGGGATTCTATAGATAATATCAACAAGATGGACAAAAGCCCCAAATATAATCTTAAAACAACCCTAAAAATGAAAAATCAAGGTCTTCTGCCCTTCATTTTTTTTACTCCAAGTCAATGGGAATAGTGGTTAGGAGAATAAAAAATGACTAAAAGTTATATGTGAAGAATTTGAAAACACAGTTGAAGTAGATAACATTTTACAAAAAATTAAAATTTTAAAGCACCAGAAAAGAACTACCTTGAATATATCAATAACTACTGAATATATTGAACCAGTAATTAAGGCAGCCCCTAACCCCTGCCAAAGTAAGAAGTTGGGAAATTTAGTACAGATAAATTTCAATCAGAGCTTAAAATTAGGTGCTGCTGCTTATTAGCTCTGACCTTTATGTAATCAGAACTTTAACTCCCTGCTCATTTGTAGCCACTAGATATCAACTGAAATGACAGCCCTTGATCAGCAAAAAAGCACAGATACTGAAATATTCTGAAAAGTGCAAAAATATATTTACTTTTCTACAGTTATTTATTGTACTTCTAACAGGTACCAGGCTTTGTAGTTTGATATTCAGTGCTGATGATTAATATTTAAACTTACTCTGGACTAAATAGAAATTAAGCTACAAGACAGTATAGGAAATCATTTTGACATAAATGATCCTAGAAAAAAAAATCTAGATGCAGACAGATATTAACAGGAGGACTTTACTTCAGCTTGTTTTGTTGGGAGCACAAATTATGGATTTGCTTCAGACCTGACACTTGTCACTAAAACATATACCTTTTTATCTTGCTATTGATCATCTTAGTTGCTAGCAATACAGAAATTAACTGTACAATAAATTTTATTCTTATGAGTCATATTTCTCTTGTTTGATATTATTTATCAATGAAAGTATTTTTTCAGGAGTTGGGGTTTAGAGCTCAGTTGTAGATGGCTTGTATAGCATGCTTGAGACACTGTGTTTAATTCTCAGCACCACATATAAACAAATAAAGGTCCATTGACAACTAAAACAAAAAATAAACTATTTGTGCGCAAAGAAACTAAATGCATTTTGTTGTCATGTATAACTAAGTAGAACCAATAAGAATATTTTAAAAATACATTTTCAACTCTAAAAGAGATATTTATTCTAAATATTTTAAGATAAACAATCCTCATTTTTAGTTTACTGAGAAACATCTTTGTAGTGCTCTGGAAAACTGATGACAAATTCCAAGATATAATATTAGAAAGTACAGATTTATAGAGTCTGATGTAATTTTTTTCCCCATTATGTAAAGCAGATCAGCATTCCTAGATGGCCTAGAATATTTTAAAAACAGTATTTGAATATGCTTCAGTACCATCTAAATTATGTACTTTTTTCTAGAAGCCTGTCATATAGAAGAATTAAGTACATTTTATGTGCTTTATTCTTCTTGGCTCTAGATAATCTTGGAATTGTCATCTGTAAATCATTCTACAAAATGGATTGGAAATTGATCCATCACAGGGATGATGATAGAACCAAACTACTGTGGTCTGTTTGGGAATGTAAGAAACAGGGTACTTGTAATAATTATCTTAATTTTTTTGCCCCCTGAAGTTCCTCACACTACTTAACAGTCACATTTCAGTGCCAATCAGGTCTGGACAGAACTGTTTCTCCAGTACTGCTTTCTTTGAGCTCTCAGAAATTCTGATGAAATCTGGCTGAAATTAAAGTCTCATTAACTCATCAAGTTTGTCCCCCTAAGCTAGTTTACCTGTGTCAAAAGAAGGATATTGTGAAACTCCTATCCATTTGGTTTGCAAATTTCATAACATGGATAGTCTACATTTATGTTGACATTTTGAAAACTATTTTTATATATTCAAGTATATATGATATCCATTTTGCATTATGTGAATTTTCATGTTTTTGTTTTTATATGCTCTTAGCTCTTAAGCATTGAACACTGTTGGCAGTGAAGAACTTTTCTTAATGTTTTCAGTGAAATTCAGTTCACATCCTTATGTGAACCTTTTTTCTCTTTAATTCTGCATATGCTGAACTGTGCTTGTATACACACTATAACCAGCTGTGCCTTCCTTTGCATTCAGTTTTATGTAAAATACTTATATATTTTAGTATAAAGAGAAAATATTTGAATGACAAATTAGTACCAAAGAACTCTCTAGTAAAATTTTATTATTTTTTATAAGAGGCAAAATATGAAAGTATATTCATATCACTTTTTCTTTTAGCTTTCAATTGTATAATAATTGCCTTAGAATCCCTTTTGAATTAAAATTAATAAATGTAATATCCAAGTAAAATTTTTGTAAGAGTAAAGTAAGCCATATTTATACAATAACCATTCATAATACAAAATGTTCTAAAGGGCATTTTTTTAAACTTTGAAGTCACTTAGATATTCAAATCTTTTCTCCTCCCTAACAAAAATCTGAAATGGATAGTTACCAGTCCATAGCATCCAGACTGCTATACTTTCCAGTTGATTATATTATTTCAAAGGATTAGCCCAGATTCTTCCTATAGAAAAATCACACTCAACTGATATGTTTACTGTATCAATAGGAGTTTGGTTTCTCTAAATACCTGTAGGCATAATTAACATTTAATAATCTAATGTTTTTTTCTGTCTTACTTATGAAACACTTTTATTTATTTTTAAATAAAATCCTAATATTTTGAAAGCTGACTGGTGATGAACTAAAACAATAAAGAAGTGATTTTGTAGGACTTTTGTGAGGATAGTCATAAATTTTGATGGATCAAAAAATGTACTATAATACAAATATCAAACTAGGTAATGAAGACATTGCTTGTGGAAACTGAGACATAATAAACTGCTTTATATTTTACTAAATTGATGGTAACATTGGAAGAAAACCTGAAAAAAATTCTTCAAAAATCACATCACTGTGGAACTACCTACAGATACAACAGAGATTCTTTTGTGTAGTATAGTTTAGAACAGTGATAAAACATTTTCTGTTCTATAGAAAAAAATTCATTAGGCACTGTTACAATGCACCAAACTTATACATGAATCAGGAATGTTCCAAAGTAGATAAATGAACTAGAAAGTGCCCATTGAAGATTAGGTTAACTGCAATCTTTAACTACAAAGTAACAGAAAGCAACTTGAAACATGAATAAATATCTGATCCAAACCAGGCATTAAATGACAGGGATTATGAAAAGGCTAAAAAGTGAACTGTATAAAAATATATTACTTGAATTTTCAGAAATTAATTTAGGTTTAGTTAGAAATTCAGATTTTCAATTGGAATCAAGCTTCTCTCTCTTGGGTGAATACAGGTTTTAGGGAAAAGATTCAACAACTCCAGTATGCTGTAACTGCAAAGTAATGGGACTGGCTCCAAAATCCACAACAGACACTAGTGGTACTCCCTCATATGTTAAGTCTTTACTAAAATAAAAGGAGCTGTTTCAGGGAACTGGCAATTACTGAAAGTGAAATGTGTGAACTAGAAGCTAAAAGAGGCCTTTGAGAATGCTTCCCTCCACCTGTTTGCTGATCAGGACAGGTTTGCAAAAGAAGCTGAGAGTTGATTGGGGCCACTGAACTCATTGAAGATAGAATACGGATGGGCATTCCAATTTTATTTCCCCAAGGCCTAGCTGTAAATAACTAAATCATTAGGAAAGGAAATACCATTAAAAATTGTACGATAAGGACTGTGGTTATAACTCAGTGTATACCTCAGTAGGGAAGTAAAACACTTCCCTAGCATGTGTGAGGCACTGGGTTCAGCACCACATATAAATAAATAAAATAGAGGTCCATTGAAAACTAATTTTTTTTAAAACTGTAGAATAAAAGTACACATAGAAAATGCAAGATTCGTAGAGAAACTAAAATAAGTCAATGGGCAAGAATTTCAGCTTTATTTTTAAAATTAAATGCTGATTGGAAATATTGAAATAAACAGAAATCTTATTTTTGGTATCTTCCTTCCTCAAAATACTTCACACTCTAGATCCACTTACTAGAAATGAGATAATAAAATTTTTAATAGATCTAAATGCTCTATGCATGGACAACTTTAGGAATGGAGAATAACTCTCAGAGCACTGCCTCATGCTGTGTTTGTTCTTAAAATATGTACTTCAGACCAAATAGACTCCAAAGGGCAGCAAACTCCCCACCTTCTATTAATTGTGGCTTGATCAGTGTTAAAGTGCTATGACTGAAGTTTTTTAGAATTATACAACCTGAACATTGATCTCTGTACATGTCTTCTCTGTGATTGCAAATCTACATTCACTTTCATATATGTATCATTTTACTGTGATATTATTTTTGTGGAAAAAATACTTTGTGATGAGAGGTGCTTTGAAGTAGTATGCTGGTTTTCTTCCACTTACTTGGAATGACCCAAACTTTACTTTTTCCATATGAAAACATTTGGAAAAGTATCTTGTTACCTACCCTTAAATATGGCACATCAAAAAACACTTTAAATACAGATATATAAAGAAGTACATATAATTATTGAGGTTGCATTTGAGAGAGTGGAATGGGTTTGAATAATGGTTCCTTGATCATTTGAATCTTGAATTCTATAAACTGCTCTGTACTGAGAAGGGAGAAGTGATTAAGAAGAAAAACCCCCAAACCATTGTTCTTCCTTTAGACTCATTTTTTTGATAAAGGAAAATGTGAATGCTAGGTTTGCTGGCAGAAGTTACTAGACTACCCAATCTCCCTTCCAGGCTGATCTAGATCTAGCTTTCATGGTTGAGTTCAAAAACATCTCCATCTGTGTCTGGTACAGGAAGATTGATGTGCACGTAGGGGAGGAGAGGCAGGAGAAAATAATAGAAAAATGGAGACCCAGACTGACACATGCAGTACCTCTACAGTGCCAGAAAGAGTCACAGAGAACTGCTAGCCACACATTTTATAATGTATTCTTGTAGGTAGAGTAGGAAATTATTTAGTTTTTGAAGAAACACACATTTGAAAATAAACTGTTACAGGTATGTCTTCTTAAGAAGGGAACAGATTTGTTTAGCCAGTTTATGCATTAAATAGTTCATCTCAGATTTACAGAATGCCCTTTTATGCTTAAATATGCACAGGCGCCTCTCTCCCACATGCACACCCCCTTTCTTAACACTACCTGGGCACTGTCACCAGGGTTGACACTGGAGAACACACTATGTTTACTACCCTCTCTCAGATGAGTCAGGTCCCTAAGACTGACTTTTATTTCACTAGATGACATAAGTTCAGTAATTGAGAGCAACTATTTATAAGTTCCTTATCATGTATAAGTGTTGTCAGAGCTTACCTTTTCTGGTTATGGTATTTTGATTATTGTTTTTAGAACAACATAAAATTAGTAGATTTTGATGAATATTAAATAAAGATAAAATAATTTTGCTTTCACTTACTGTGTCAATCAATACTTTTCTGAGTTTTTGTATGTGTTAATTAATTTGGCCTTAACATTATGTACAGAACATTAAAGTTGTAATACAAAGCTGATATCCCACCTCCCAACCACTTGTCAATCTGTGCTCTGCCCACTTCTTACATTACAGGAATTTCTGGCCTACACTACAGCCATTTTCCTCTCCCCACTTTATGTCCTAACATGCTAGCTAGCTATTGGTTCACAAGTCAGCTTGCAAGTATTCTCCGCTATTGGTTCCTCCCAGCCCAAGAGATTCCAATATCTGGGAGAAGTGTTCACGCCATCTTTCTCTTCCCTTTCTTTTCACCCTGGAGCAGACATGCTAGTCATCCGCATAATAAAGTCTCTTGTGTGACGCCTGTGTCCGCCGTGGATTTTCTGTGTGCTATTGTCGAGCCACAACTGAGAAGGGCATGCAAACTGCTGTGGGTCCCAATCTGAGCTGCATTTTTCCTTACATTTGGTGCCATGGACATGGAATGGGTCCTTCCACTGACTAAGCAAGTGGAACCCCATCCAATACCCAGTGCCCATGGACACAGACTCACCTCACCTTCCATTTATCCAGATGCCCAGTTTTCTGCATGCAACACTGGACTCCAAATTGGTGAGTTCCCCTTAGGCAGGTCCCCTAGACCACTTAAAAACACCTCTGCTGACCTAAGAAGTGGCTGTTGAATATCCAGGGCCTCAAGGCTGCCAAGGTGTGGGGGTACCCCCAGCCACAACTTTCAAAGATATGGTTGGTCCCCATAGTTGGTATTATTTGCCAGATGAATTCCTGATTTTATGGTAGAAACTCCCTCTCAGGGTTGAGGCTCATCTCGTATTGCTCTCTTGGCTCTCATTTTGGCTCAAAAATCCTGATCAGGTCCTCAAACCCTCTTCGCTATTGCCCTCTTGGCTATTGCCTGGTAGGCACTGGTGTGTATGATGGCCACATCTTTGCACTACCTTCTTGCATTTACCTAACATGTGGTCGTGGGATGCCTCAATCACTAACTTAGGTGTTTCTCAGTCTTTGCCAAGGGATCTAGGACTTCCATCCCAGCAAACTCACCCTTGAGATATTTATTAAACAATTTCAAAAACCTTCACCTGTTCCCTGAATTAGAGCCAACCTGTTGTTTAGATAGTAAATCAGAATGGTCTCTTTGTGACACCCTAAATTCTAGCATTATACTAGGAATAATTATATGTATACTTATACTAGGTATAATTAAGTACATATGTGGGTGACCTGGTGAATGGAAAGAAACTTTTCCCCTTCATGTTTTTCCTTTCTTTCATGCTAAACCTAATCTTTGCTTTCCTCAAAAACCTGAACACGTTGTCTCGGCTTCTCCTCCCCCTTTTAACCATTCTTTCTCTTCTGAGTTTGATCCAGTTGATGAATCATCCCCTTACAGGCCTTCTGCTGCAGAAACCTCTGTTCATTCCTCTCCTTTGCCTTATTCTGTTCCTCCTTTTGCTCCTTCACTCAGCCCACAAAGTCCTCCCATCATGTGGTCATGGGCACATATTCTAGCTCCTTTACAGGAGGTAGCTGGCGTGGAGGGAGTAATCAGAGTTCATGTTCCTTTTTCACTGTCTGATCTGTCCCAAATAAAAATGTGGCTTGGCTCCTTTACCTCCAACCCTGCAAACTTTATTAAGAAATTTCAGTACCTTACCCAGTCTTATAACTTTACCTGGCATGACATTTAAATTATCATGTCCAACACCCTAACCCCTGAGGAACACAGGAGAGTTTGGGAACAGGCACACAATTATGCAGATGAGATTCATCAATCGACCCCAACCCACACTATTGGGACTGAAGCAGTACCAGAGGGAGCCCCTATGGGAGTATAATACCGAGGCTGGGTGTCTGTGGCAGGATGCCTTTCAAACCTACATCCTTGTAGGTCTATGAAAAGCCTTCATCAAACCCATTAACTATGACAAACTTCAGGAAGTAATACAGGACAGAACTGAAAATCCATCAGCATTTCTAAGTGCCTCACAGAGGCCATGCTCAGGTATACTAACCAGGATCCTGAGACTCTGGAGGGATGGCAGCTACTTGTGACTTATTACTTTTCCCAAAATTACCCTGACATAAAGGTTAAATTGAGGCAGTTGGATAGGGGGCCCCTTAACCCACAGTCAGAGGTCCTAGCAGTGACATTCAAGGTTTATAATGGAAGGGAAGAAATAAACAAAAATTAAAATACCAAATGCTGGCCAAAGTCCTTCAGAGAGCTAGACCTGCTGAACTGTCCACCACTAGGGAGGCCCAAGCTCCCAGAAGACCTCCAAGCCTATGCCTCAAGTGCGGGCAAGAATGCCACTGGGCACGAGCGAGCCTGCCCCAACCTCAGCAGCCCCCAAGTCCTATCCAAAATGTCACCAACTGTGACATTGGGCAATGGATTGCCCTGAGACTGAGAAGTGCCAGGTCAGCCTCGCCCCCTCCCTCTGGTGACTTACTGGGATTGGCAATGGATAACTGAAGGGGCCCGGGACTTTTGCACCTGACGACCATCACTGCTCAGGAGTCCCGGGTCACCCTTACGGTGGCAGGCAGGCAGATCCCTTTCCTTATAGACGCTGGAATCACCTTCTCAGTGCTACAGGAGTTTTGGGAACCCACTTCCCCTGCCAAATCCTCTATTGTCAGGGTAGAGGGAAAACCATATAACCCCTTACAAACCCCTCCAATAAGCTGCCATATAGAACAAATTGGCTTTACTAATTACCTTTTGATAATTCCTTCATGTCCCTTTCCCCTTCTGGGAAGGGACATCCTAACCAAATTGGGTGCCTCTATTTCCTTCTCACCCACCATGCGCCTCAGCCAAGACTCCTCTGCTATTCCTCTCCTTATGACTCTACAGGAATATACAGCTCAAAAAGAGGCCCAATATCCCCTTCCCCAAAGGATCCTTGTAGGAATTCAACCAATCATCCAGGATTTAAGGCAGAAAGGCTTCCTGTGCCCTGCCAACCTACCTTATAACACTCCCATCCTGGCTGTTTGGAAGCCTAATGGATCTTACTATTTAGTGCAGGACCTCCATATCATTAACTCAGCAGTGGTCCCCATTTTCCCATTGTGTCCAATCCTTACACCCTGCTTTCCTCTATCCCTTCTTCCACCACATACTTTTCAGTGCTAAATCTCTTTGTTTTTACTTGGACTAACCCTTTCACTTGAGTTTCCTCTCTGACACTTGAGTGTCCTCTCTGGACAGTTCTCCCACAGGGATTCTGAGACAACCCTCATTTCTGGTCAAATGCTAACCTCTCTCTAGCTCTTAATCCACAGACATCCTCCAATCGATACTTGGCCACTCCTGTGGGACCTCTTCACCTCAGACTGAAGATCATGAAGTCCTCCACCCTTTCTCCCATTCCAGAAACTGGGAACCAGAAAACTGAAACACCAGACAACTATGCCCAGCCATGAGGACTGGATTCCTGTTTGTAATTTTCCTAACCACTAAATTTTTCCTTCCAATAGAATGCCAGCCAAAAAAGGGAAGCTCCCTGTCTTTTTATATAGGAGGAGTTCTACCTCCATGTCAACCAATCAGCTTGTATTACAGGAATATCAGGATCTTACAGAAATCGGAGCCTGGCTACAGGTGTGCCCCCAGAGGAACTATCGAGTCCCCAACTCTTCCTGCCATGATGATATCTTTCCCCTGAATCAGTTATATGTCCACACTCAACAGGAAGCAATTACAGAAGACTGACCTTCATCCATGTACCCAAAAAGATTTTCTTATAAAATCAAAAATGGGGGAATGTAATACAAAGCCCATACCCCATCTCCAAATTACTGGTCAATCTGTGCTCCGCCTGCCTCTTACATTACAGGAATTTCTGGACTATGCTACAGTCATTTTCCTGCTTCCCACATTACATCCTAACATGGTAGCTAGCTATTGGTTCACCAGTCAGCTTGCAAGTATTCTCCTCTGCTATTGGTTCCTTCCAGCACAGGAGATTCCAATATCTGGGAGAAGTGTTCATGCCATCTTTCTCTGTCCTTTCTTTTCACCCTGGAGCAAACATGCTAGTTGTCCACATAATAAAGTCTCTTGCATGAGGCCTGTGTCCCCTGTGGATTTTCTGGGAGCTATTGTTGAGCCACAACTGAGACGGGCATGCGAACCATGGCTGGTCACGAGCTGAGCTGCACTTTTCCTTACAAAAGTAATTACTGTTAATTATTTCCATTTACTTAATTGTGGAATCTAAGGCACAGTTCAGTGATTTGGATGATGAAATTGATATTTAAACATAGATTATCTTGATACCATGCCAGAACTCTTATTCACTGCTTATGCTATGGCTCTTTAAAATAACAACTCTTTAAAGTTCACTATTAGTATGCCCTGTGTTATCAGCTACATGACTTCAAAATTATAAATGTAGTATGTATTTACCACTCGTCAATCTGTGTTGAGTGCTCTTCAGAACCAAGAAGAACATCAAGTGGCTGATACCATAGTGTAAAAACATCACTTGAGTAAGTCTTGTGGGTCTGACATTGATCTGCATAGTCTTTACTAGGGAAAAGAAAACAAAGAATTAAATGTAGTGAAATCTATTAATAATATAGAGGATTTCTTAGTCTCTATTCTCACCATGATTCCATTCACAGGGATACTGCGATGGCTACTCCATAACTTCTTGAAGCTTCAACAAAATTGGTTTTATAAATTCTGCTGAGTACATGTGCTCTTGGGCAAGCCTATCATTTTGTAATTAATCTAAATACAATAATTCTGAGACCACAAATTTTTACTTACTTTTATGTGCTGATTATACCTGGTATAAGCTATAGATGTTTAGCTTATCTTAATTTAAGCTAAAGATGTTTTCCTTTTGTCAACAAGTCATAGTGCCAAAATTATTCTCTAGCTGATATTAAATTAATCCAAAATAGGTCAGTGACACTGAGATACACAATTTTAATTGCCACAGTTACAAGCTTTTATCACTTTTAACCTAATTCTAACATTTACCTGCTATACCATTTTTTATTTAATATTCTGAAGTCATTAATCCAACATCTGGTTGAGTTTTACTGACAATTTCCTTGCAGAAATTCATTCAGATAAGGTTTCAATGGAATAAAAATTACAATGTATTCTGTACTCTTCTTGTTACATGGGTATGTTTAGAATGAGATCTAATTGCTTTAGAATATTACTAATTGCTGTAAATGATGCAAAACATTTGCCATTACTTTGTCAATTTAATGTGGAAAACACTAATTAGCCAGAAATGAGGAGTAGAGTTCCCAATTTTATCTGTCATTAGCACTTTAGTTATTATCATCTCTAAGCCTCTAAATCCTGATCAATTGAAGAAGGAGCCATTCTGAAAACTAGAGTAAGAAAATAAATTCATTTTTACCATATTTTATTTCAAACAAGAGAATTTTTTAGGCTGAGATTGAAGCCAGAATTGGGGACAGGCAGTTAGTGTAGAAATAGGAAATCGGGTCAGATCAAGAAAATAGAGGCCATCAAGCCATCCGCTTCTGGAAGTTGGAGACTGCCATGGGAGAATGGAATATCAAGGACATGCAGAACCCATTGATAACCAAATTTACCTGCCCTTGCCAGAGACTGCAGGCAAGAAGGTGCTAATCAATGCCCCCTGGGCCCTTGCCTGTCTGAGACACCTTGACCCTCCCTCTGCCCCATCCGCTTTTCGCTTTTTACATTTCAAAACCAGGCCTAATCCCGCAGGCAGGAAGGGAAGAGATAAGGGGAAAGAATGGGAGAATGAAACCCATAAAAAGAACGAGATTTGCTCATCCCACGGATTCCGCCTTTGGGTCCCCTTCTTCGACCCGGGAGAAGTCTGCTTTTACTTTCCTTTAATAAAGCTGCATTTTCCACTCTACATTTGCCTCGGCGTGTTTCTCTGGCGTTATACTTCAACACCTGAGGAAGCAGGACTCGTCACCGGGTAAAAAGCGGTATCAGATTTGGAGGTCCCACCGAGATCTACGCCGAGGTAAGTGAGCTTTTCTCTTCACGCACCCCAATCTGTCCGAGGTGCATCTTTCTGTCTCTTTCTTTCTGGAGGGCAAAATGGGCACCCGTCGGCTACTTAAATGCAACTAGTGCAGCCGCCATTCTTAAGACTCGGGTGAGAGGTTTCTCGGCTCAGGCAAGTTTCCAATCCCCTGCTCTGCAGGCATGTTGGGGCTTTGCTAAAGCCGTTTCCTACTTTTCTGTCCAGGCCCGGAGCGCAATTGCCGTGAGTACACAGTGTCCCTAGTCCTGATCTGCCCAGGATGCGTGGAGGCGGAAGAAAGGTTGGAGCAACTGCGGGGTTCTCGGCCCGGGCTACTCTCGGGTGGATCCCAAAGGTTCCTTCTCTGGACTCCCCCTCCCGACCGCCCTAAGGGGTATCCAAGGTGATCAGTAGACAAATGGCACCGAGGGAAAGCGCCAATTACATTTGCCTCCGTATGGGCCGTGCAGCACACCGCACACATCCATTCCCTCCTGGATGTTTTCCCTTCACTCGCCAATCAGACATTAAATATTCAGATAGTAGGATCATAGGAAAATCAATAGGAAAGTACTCAGGTTATCTTTGTTTGCATATTTAGCCTTTGTTAGTTTGTTTAAAGTTTTCCTGTGCTTAAAGGTGCTCAGTGTGTTCTAAGCTGCAAGGAGGATGTATACTTTAATTCAACCCCTCCCTTGAATCCCTCAGAGAACAGGGTATTATATGTCTAACAATCAATAGGTGTCCCCCTCACCCTTTGGAGATCCCTTTAGTCTACAAAATAGGCAAGAAGATGTACAATTCTTCTTTTGTTGTAGGAATTTATAGTGGCAGGGAGGAAAGCAGTAATGCCCTTAAGTCTGAATCCTCCAAGGGTCTCTAGCACAAGGCAAACTAGAGCCCCAGCACTTTGCCAAAGGAGGCCAGAAATACTTTGGCAAAGCCAGGTAGTGAGAGACGGGTTTTCTGGACCGGATTGAAGCTCAAACTTAGGGAGACGTCCCTGCACATAGCCTCCGGCGCGGGCGCCTGAGGTCTATTTTTCTTTTCTTCCACTTAGATGGGAGCTTCACTCTCAACAGTATTGCCAGGTTCACCACTAGCCTGCATACTGAAAAACTGGGACAAATTTGACCCACAGACACTCAAGAAAAAGCGCCTCATTTTCTTCTGCCACCAGGCCTGGCCTCAATACAAACTCTCTGATGGAGAATCTTGGCCGCCAGAGGGAAGTACAAATTTTAATACCATTTTACAGCTTGATAAATTTTGCAAAAGGGAAGGAAAATGGTGTGAGGTACCTTATGTTCAGATCTTCTTTATTCTAAGGGAAAACCCCAAATTATGCCAACAATGTAAAATAGATTCAGCCAGAACCACTACTGTAAAGGAAGAAAACCTTAAAGAGTCACCTACTGAGGGAGAGGACTTTTCTGCTAAAGTCCATCAGCAGGCCTCCTGTCCTCCATACCCTGGTCCTTCTCCATCTGCCCCAGTGGACAAATCAAATATACTACCTCTCCAGGAGATGCCAGGAGGAGAATTTGGACCAATTAAAGTATACAACCCTTTCTCCCTCCAAGACCTAAGACAGATAAAAACAGACCTAGGGAAATTTTCAGAAGATCCAGATAAATATATTGAGGTGTTTCAAAACCTATGCCAGGTGTTTGACCTCACCTGGAAAGATATTATCCTGTTACTTAACCAGACTTTAACCTCCAATGAGAAGGAAGCCACCCTGAAAGCAGCTGAACAATTTGGGGATGACCTACACCTTGCTCATGCCCCAGGAGCCCAAACTAGATCTAAACCCAACTATCCATCGGGGGCACAGGCAGTTCCAAGAAATGACCCCGACTGGGACCCAAACGATGAACAGGATGCTTGGAAGATCAGACACTTCCAGATGTTAGTCCTTGAGGCCCTTAGGAGAATCAAACAGAAGCCTATTAACTATTCTAAGGTTTCTGAAATTACACAAGGTCCCGAAGAAAGCCCGGCTATTTTCATGGAGAAACTCAGGGAGGCAATGAGAAAACACACCACCGTGGATCCTGAATCCACAGAGGGCCATTTACTTTTAAAGGACAAATTTATCATTCAGTCGGCCCCAGACATTCGGAGGAAATTACAAAAATTGGCATATGGCCCTGATCAATCCTTAGATGATATCCTCCGACTTGCAACTTCCGTTTTTTATAATCGAGATGTAGAGGAAAAGAAGGAAAAAGAGTGTAGAGACAGAAGAAAAATTGAAGCGCTGGTCATAGCCCTAAGAGGAGTTCGCTTCCCAGGTGATGAAGAAAGAAAACGGAATGTACCTCAGGCCACAAAAGGGATTTGTTTCCGTTGTGGAAAGGAGGGACATTTCAGACAGGAATGTCCCCAAGCCAAACGGCCACCACCAAAGCCCTGCCCCAAGTGTCAAGGCAACCATTGGAAAAGTGACTGTCCTCAGGGGCGTAGGTCCTTGAGGCCAGACTCTTCCACACAGGCCTGACGGGGCCTGGGGTCAATTCTAATGGCTCCCGTAACTCCTATCACTACGCATGAGCCCCGGGTATGCTTCTCCGTAGGGAGCCAAGAGGTCAACTTCCTCTTAGATACTGGCGCTAGTTTTTCAGTGCTCACCTCTTATCCTGGACCTCTTTCCTCTAATACAATGCAAGGGGTGTCTGGACGGCCTATTACCAGAAAGTTTACTCCCCCACTGAGTTGTGAGTGGGATGGGATGATGTTTTCTCATGCATTCCTGATAGTCCCAGAATGCCCTACCCCTTTATTGGGAAGGGATTTACTTTCAAAACTTCAGACTTCCATTACAATGAATTTGGGACCACAAGGATCATTATGTTTACCTCTACTAGAATGTGATATAAACCCTGAGGTATGGGCCACTGAAGGCAAGATTGGACGGGCAAAGAGAGCAATCCCAGTTAAAATAGTCTTAAAGGATCCCTTTGTCTTTCCACATCAGAGACAATACCCGCTACGCCCAGAAGCAAAAAAGGGCTTATTAAAAATCATCCAGAACCTCAAACAGCAGAAACTTTTAGTACCTTGTAACAGCCCATGCAATACACCAATTTTGGGAGTTCAAAAATCAAATGGAGAATGGCATTTAGTCCAAGACCTCAGAATAATTAATGAAGCAGTTGTTCCCCTCCACCCAGTAGTTCCTAATCCATATACTCTGCTATCTGAGATTCCAGCAACTGTCACTTGGTTTACTGTGTTAGATTTAAAAGATGCCTTCTTTTGCATACCTCTGGATTCTCAGTCTCAGTATCTGTTTGCCTTTGAGGAACCAGATAGTGGATCTCAACTAACCTGGTCAGTACTCCCCCAAGGATTTAGAGATAGCTCCCACCTATTTGGACAAACTCTAGCTAAGGACTTAGCAGAATTCAAAGATAAGACAACTGCAATTGTTCTCCAATATGTGGATGACATCCTGTTATGCGCCTCCACCCAGGAGAAATGTCAAAAAGCTACTACAGAACTCTTAAACTTCTTAGCCAATCAGGGTTATTAAGTCTCAAAAAAGAAAGCTCAATTATGTCAGCAACAGGTCCAATATTTAGGATTACAACTATCCCAAGGAGTCCGCAAATTAGGACAGGAAAGAATAGCTCCCATAGGACAATATCCTCTGCCTCAGACCCTAAGGCAACTCAGAGGCTTCCTAGGAATAACTGGATACTGCAGACTTTGGATTCCTGGGTATGGAGAATTAGCTAAGCCTCTTTACAGTCTTATAAAAGAAATTTTGCAACAAGGAACAACCAACCTAATATGGGAACAAATTCTTAGTTCCTGGTTCTCTGGTACCTCCTGGTGGAAAACATTATTAGTCTCTATAATCATCATCATACTCATTGGTGTGTTCCTATGTTGTGGCCTTTACTGTTGCATTAATCTTATCCCGGTACTCATAACTTCTTGTTTCTCTTATAGACCGCCCATCTCTCAAATGACCCTCCAGCCTATTACTCTTCAACCAGACTTTTACCGTGGACCCCTTGATCGACCCGATTTCTAAAAAGGAACTCCAAGCTGCTTGCCCCTCACTGTCCACTTTCAGCTCGAAGAAGTCAGAGCGGTCATCGACCCCCTTCCCCAGCAGCATGGAGTTCCTAAGATTAGAGGGGGGAATGAAGCCAGAATTGGGGACAGGCAGTTAGTGTAGAAATAGGAAATCGGGTCAGATCAAGAAAATAGAGGCCATCAAGCCATCCGCCTCTGGAAGTTGGAGACTGCCATGGGAGAATGGAATATCAAGGACATGCAGAACCCATTGATAACCAAATTTACCTGCCCTTGCCAGAGACTGCAGGCAAGAAGGTGCTAATCAATGCCCCCTGGGCCCTTGCCTGTCTGAGACACCTTGACCCTCCCTCTGCCCCATCCGCTTTTCGCTTTTTACATTTCAAAACCAGGCCTAATCCCGCAGGCAGGAAGGGAAGAGATAAGGGGAAAGAATGGGAGAATGAAACCCATAAAAAGAACGAGATTTGCTCATCCCACGGATTCCGCCTTTGGGTCCCCTTCTTCGACCCGGGAGAAGTCTGCTTTTACTTTCCTTTAATAAAGCTGCATTTTCCACTCTACATTTGCCTCGGCGTGCTTCTCTGGCGTTATACTTCAACACCTGAGGAAGCAGGACTCGTCACCGGGTAAAAAGTGGTATCAAGATTACTATTACATATAACTATATGACACATAACTATATATCTAATATATGAAAAATATCAAAAAACTAAAATCAATACTTTATTACATTGTATAAAAGTTGCCTAAGCAATACCAGAAAGTTAAATCATGGCTAACAGTAACTGGAAAAATGCTGACACCATTTTATTTATTATCCATTTTACTATTAATCTCCCAACTTTGAGAAATAAGTACAACAAATTATTTCTCTATGATTTTTGGTAATTAATACAATGGAAGGTAGCTTTCTTATTTATCTTTCAGATGATAAGACTGAGTTATAAGGAGGTAAAGGACAGAGACATAAATTTGCTTATCCTATAGCTTTGTAAGTTCCCAGTTGTTTCCCCAATACTTACTCTCCTGCTCCTGAGAATATCATAAACTAGCATGCTTGTCCAAATAGTTTCCTGGTCTACAATCAGAATTTTGGTATTGGTATGAAATGAATTTTACAATCTCTGAAACTCAACTAACTAAATGTCACATGATTCTGAAGCCAGAATTGGAGACAGTCAGTGTAGAAATAGGGGATCTGGTCAAATCAAGGAAAGGAAAAAAGGTCATGAAAGTAATCTGCCTTTGGAATTTGGAGAATGCCTCTGGGAGAATGGAATGTCAATGATCTCCTGAGCCCATAGATAAACAAATTTACCTGCTTTTATCAAGAACTTCAAGCAAGGAGCTGCTAATTAATGCCCTCTGGACCCATGCCTCCCTGAGTCATTTGACGATTCCCTTTCCCTCTCCATTTTTCACTTTATTCATCTCACTTGCAAAACCAGGTCTAGTCATGTAGGCAGAAAGGTGAGATAAGGGTAAAGGGAACTGGAGAACAAAAGAGACCTTAACCTATAAAAGATGTAGGTTTCACTCGCTTCTTGGGACTTTAGAACATCATCTATGGCCCCCTTAACCCACCAGGGAGAACTGTGTTTTATTACCTTTGTTGAGAACAGGGTGATATCTGTGCAGCTAACTGTCTCAATCACCTGGATGCAGGCAATACGGGACAACAGGACTGCTGTGCTTACCAAGGTTAAGAGATATTTGTCTGAGGAATGTGCAGTTGCCTGGAAACCTTATCTATCAAGAACAGGGGGCCTAGCCCCAACACATCTCCTGCATAGTTCACCCCTTCCCTCCTCTCTTCTTCCACTAGGACTGTTCAGTTCTGGTGGGATGCAATGAGAATCAAATAGATTGGCAGTGATACCGCCATTTACCGATGACGAGTTCTGCTCCTTCTAATGTTGAAGATTGAACACTAGAGAAGCACACCAAGGCAAGCATATTAAGCAGGTTTATTTAAAGGGAATAATACAGACTTCTCCCGGCAGGAAGAAGGGGGCCATGGCTGATGTTCTCAAAGTCCCAAGAAGTGAGTGCACCCTACACCTTTTATAGGTTAAAGTCTCTTTTGTTCTCCAGTTTTCTCCCCCCTTATCTCTCTCTCCTTCCTGCCTACATGACTAGGCCTGGTTTTGCATAAGTGAGAAGCCATGCGCAGGGGGAGGGCCAAGGTGATTCAGGCAAGGGCCCAGGGGGCATTAATTAGCAGCTCCTTGCTTACAGTCCTTGGTAAAGGCAGGTAAATTTGGTCATCAATGGGCTCCGGAGATCCTTGACATTCCATTCTTCCAGGGGCAGTCTCCAACTTCCAAAGGCAGATGGCTTCATGGCTTCATTTCCTCGAATTGACCCAATTTCCTATTTCTACACTAACTACCTGTCCTTATTTCTGGCATCAGCAGGACCCAACCAGAGGAGGACTAATGTTTAGCTGTTCAAATGTTAACCAATAATGTACAGGTCTTTGTGTGTGAATGCTTGGAAATCTCTTAAATAGAGGGCTTTCTTGCCTCTCGGGGCCACTCCCCACTCAGCCATTGCAATGGTCTGAGAGGATGGTCGCGGTACAGGATTGAGCTTGCAATAAAACCTCGTTGTGTGTCTTGCATTACCATGTGTGCACTTTGACTCTCTGGGGATCAGTCAATATCGGGGACCAGTTGATATCGGACCCTAACAGCTTTAAATAAAACCTGCTTAATATTGATACCGCCGTTTACCGGTGACGAGTTCTGCTTCTTCTAATGTTGAAGATTAAGCACTAGAGAAGCACGCCAAGGCAAGCATATTAAGCAGGTTTATTTAAAGGGAATAATACAGACTTCTCCCGGCAGGGAGAAGGGGGCCATGGCTGATGTTCTAAAGTCCCAAGAAGTGAGCACACCCTGCATCTTTTATAGGTTAAAGTCTCCTTTGTTCTCCAGTTCTTTCCCCCCTTATCTCACCTCCTTCCTGCCTACATGACTAGGCCCAGTTTTGCGTAAGTGAGAAGCCAAGGGCAGGGGGAGGGCCAAGGTGATTCAGGTGGGTAAGGGCCAGGGGGCATTAATTAGCAGCTCCTTGTTTGCAGTCCTTGATAAAGGCAGGTAAATTTGGTTATCAATGGGCTCCGGAGATCTTTGATATTCCATTCTTCCAGGGGCAGTCTCCAACTTCCAAAGGCAGATGGCTTCATGGCTTCATTTCCTCGAATTGACCCGATTCCCTATTTCTACACTAACTACCTGTCCTTAATTCTGGCTTCATTCCCCCCTTTAGCTATAGGAACTCCTAACTGCTTTAAGGAAAAGGGGGCGTCGGTCGTTCTGGCTGCTTCGAAGCTGAAAGGGGGCAGCGAGGGGTAAAGCAGTTTGGAGTTCCTTTTTTAAAAATCGGGTCAATCGAGGGGTCCAAGGTAAAAGTCTGGTTGGGGAAGAGCAGGTTGTAAAGTCATCTGGGGGTGGGCGCTTCTATGATAGAAGAACAAAAAGACATGAGTACTGAAATGAGATTAGTACAAAGTAAATGTTGCAGCATCTGGAACATGCCACTGAGTATCATGAAAATGACAGAAGTCAATCTCTCACCAGGTGGTGGAAGAACTGAGAAATTGTTCCCATAACTAGGCCTAGCAAAGGCTGGAAAGGACAAGGCCTTTATTTGGGAACTTTAACATTGTCCAGGTTATCAGGAATGTAAACACAACATTTAACTCTTAATGTCATAGATGTCCCAAAAAAATATAGTTAAGCTACTTAATGTCATCTGATTTTTGTAAAATATCCCTTTATTGGTATAACCTGTGTTTAGTAGAGAGCTCTATACTTCTGTTACTTAGGGCTAGATAATCATACGAGCAAACATAGATTAAGTCTACCTGTGTAGCCTAGGAAGGTCTGCAGGTCTTAAACTGACTAAAAACTTCTGACTCTGACAGTTTCTCTTGATAGTTATCAGGCACATTTGCTGAAGAATCTTTCTTTCATTTGTAGCTTCCAGTCTTTATTCTAGTGGGCTAATACAAGTGTACATCTTAAGTTACATTTAACTATTATTTCTTTTAAATGCCCAAGAATGGCTATATTTTGGTTTTAACTGTTTTGCTGGGTGTCTAAGATCAAGCTGGTCAAATTGACCTGGTTCCTGTCTTGTTAAAGAGTCAGCTGATTTTCCACAGGGGCCACTCGTAGAGAACTTAAGAGCAGCTTCTTAGCTCCACCAGTGCCATTGGTTAGGTAGGGTCTCCTTGATGAGGTGACTTCCTTTGGAAGCATTAAGGGATGTCTCCCTTTTTCCATGACCCTCCTTGGCAGTAGATGCACTGAGTGATTTTTCATCTCTAGTCTCAACAATCTCCTTGATCAGGAGGTTGTGCGACCCAGAGTTGCAGCACTCCTTAGAGAAGTCCTCTTGTTCCCTGGGTTCAGGCTGACTGAGGGCAAAAGATCCAAATACTGGTCTATCTTGCCTTCTGTATTTAATTCCAATCTCTAAGTTTGATCTTAATCATTCAGCAAGCCAGTTTCACCAGTCATAATGTAAGAGTACTGGGCTTTAACTTCAATGTCCATAACTTTACAGTTATTTACCCTTTTATCTAACTGGAGTCTGCATTAGTACTGGAATTTACCACTATCTATAGGTGATGGCTTATTATCACAAGTTACCTAGGTTGTGTGTTCTTGAACCAGCTACTTCTGCAAAACATTAACAGGTAACAGTTTTACAAAATGAAATTAGCAAGAGTAAAAATACATTTAGCTTGTATAATAGATATCTTGAATTTTGACTGAAAACCACATTATATTCCCTATTTGAGATCATACTACTTTTCAACAAGAATCAATCTTTTGACTATAACTTTAAATAAGCTGAAGTCTGACTAACAAATAAATAAGCTGGAGTCACTCTAACATGCAGTAAGGTGGGAGGCAGAGCCTTATCTCAGGTAAGGCATGGCTCTTTACAGACCTTAAGTGTTCTAATTCTGATGTTGATCTTTGCTTCTACCTTAAATATCATTAAGTAGTTTACATATACTGTTTCCTGAGTCTATATAAACTTTATAATTAACACAATTTAACATTGTATCTAAAACATGAATCAAAGAAAGGCTGAGAGAGCTTTTAACTTTCCTTTTGTGTGTCAAAGTGGCAAAATATTTTCATGTTTCACAAAATTAACCTTTAAACAAGTCAGGCTCTAACTTTTATAAATACATTTACATCTGAAATTCTTTTTCTCAGTGTAAAAAGTAACCAATTTTGCATATACTCTATTGATAACAGGTCCTATAATAGAACATTAAATGATAGAAATTAATCCCCAATAAAATTTACTCTTTATAAGTTTAAAATTACCATTACAGACAAGTTTATCTGGAGAATAGCAGCTTGATAAATTCCCTGCTTTAAAACTTGTATACCTGAAAAATATGAACACATTTAATATACAACTAGTGACCACTTCACAATTACCTTGACACTTTTATCTTACCAAATTTAGTTTTTAAAGAAAAATGTAGACTCTGTAACACAGTATAATACTCTAACAGTTGTTTAACCATAATTGTGTAAGCCCCAATTTTTAAGACTAATTGTTCTAAAGAAAAAAACTTAATAGACACAAAGTTAAGAGTAAATTAGTGTTTCTAAGAAATCCTTGCCATTTAACCATGTCATTTTACCATATAGATTAAACTTTGGTTTATATCAGAACATTAGTATTTCACTTTAGGAAAAACCTTAAATAGCTTTAGCTGTTTCACATACATACAACCAACTTAGTTACACGCAAACTTGTTGAAACTTGCCCTTTACTTACACAGACTTTCTTAGCACTTACTTAGACCCTCATGTATTTCATCACACAATCACTTTCTTACACAGAAACATTTCCTTTTCCCTTTTACTAAATATATTTCCATACCCAGAACCTTTTATTTTCTCTTTCCTATCTGTTGACCCCTTTTTGTTCACATTCTGAAACAACTCTTATGAAATTTCTGAATTTAGATAAATTGCTCTATTTTAATAAGATTAAATATTTTGTTGTTTATAGTACTCTAATTGAAACACAGTTGAAACTTTTGGGACCCTTTGTATATAGAATTGCACTTGTTAGGACATAACTCTTAGTAACCTCGTTTTTTAGGTTAGTGATGACACAAAGCAAGTTTAAACCCTTTTATTTACCAACCTATGAAAACACCAATAATGTTGAAGTATGATACCCCATGGAATTTAAGGAGTTAAGAGTACTTGATGCTATTTAACAATTAGCATTTTAACTTTGCAAATTAATTAGATGTCTCTACAAACACATTTGAGTAATCCCATACATGTTAACTCTAATTCACTTATTCTGTAAAAACCAAGATATCAGACAAGTTTCCTGAACAGTATCTGCTGTCTCTTCCCTGTTGAAGAAAAGTCCTAGAAACAATTGATATTAGACATTTTATTAACATCAATATTTTATTAGCTTGACCACCTAGAGACTTGCGAGTTATTTTCAAAGACATTTTACTTTCATTAGTTTACCCAATTTGAATTGAACCTTTAAATCACGTGAATTAAAAGTATTTGGATCCATTTTTAAATTTTAATTTTAGGAGCGCTCAGTTTTGATACAGACAACACCAGACAGCACGACATACAAATAACACAAAATCAAAGGCCTTGTAACTTTATAGGTGAATCTCCATTGCAATGTAACAGATGTTCAAAAACTCTAGTTGAATAGAAAATAGAACTGATCAAAAAAAATCATGAGCTCAAAAAAATATAGAATTAAAAAAAAACAAGAGTCTTGGAAAAATGATACGGCCATTAATTACTTTAGTAAAGCACCATAAAATTTACTTTTGCTGGAGTTTAGGTAAGGCTCTTTTTTTACCTTTTTTTTTCCCTTGGGTTTGAGACCGTTCTCCTACTGAGCCTTTAGGCTTCCTATTTACATTTCAATGTAAGCCTTGACTGAGATCTGGAAGGACCTAACAGGTTTTAACAGAAACTTTGTGCCTAGGGTATTTTAGTCATCTCATCAGGACAGGTTGAATGTCAAAGAAAATTATGAGACCTTATTTTCCATTACTTTAGAGAATGAAGCTACTTTGCTAAGTTCCTCACTGAGATATGCCATTGGTTATTGAGTTGCCTATGGCTGCCTATCCAGGATTTATTTTCCCCTTTTGTGACAAACAGGTTAAATTTTGCTTCATAGGTAAGCTGAGGACAGGAGCTTGAAGTAAGGCCCCTTCCTGGGGCAGAATATTGTCCTATGGTGGCTATTTCCTGTAGTTGAACCTGTTGATGACATAATTAAGCTTTATTTTTTGAGATCTTTTAATTCCTATTAGCTAAGAAGTTTAGGAGTTCTGCAATGGCCTTTTGATATTCCTCCTGGGTGGAGGCACATAAAGGATGTACTTTACTTACTGGAGAACAATCACAGAATGTTTTATCTCTGAATTTTGTTAAGTCCTTAGCTAAGGTTTGTCCGGAACAGGTGAGGGCCATGTAAATCCTGAGGCAATACTGTCTAGGTTAGTTGAGCTACAGTATCTGGTTCCTCAAAGGCAAACAAATTGTTATTCAGAGTCTAGCATAAACAGGAAAAACCATCTTTTAAATCTAACTTAGTAAACCAAGCAGCAGTTGGAATCCAAGATAAAAGTGTATGAATTAAGAACTACAGGGTGGGGGAAATTACTGCTTCATTATTCTAAGGTCTTGGACTAGGCAGTTTGCTTTTTAACTCCTAAATGGGCAAATTGCATGGGCTATTGCAAGGCATTAAAAGTTTCTGTCAGTTTGAATGATCTTTAATAAGTCCTTTTTCTTGCCTATATGTTCCCTTTTCTTTCCTTTGATGTCTATTAAAAATGGAAGATACAAGTTGGAGAAGATTATCTGAGGATTGAACAGGGCCACGTGCCAATTTTGAAATTTCCTCTAAATATTTGGGGCTGACTAATTGATAAATTTATACTTTAAAAGTAGGTGGCCCTTTATGGATTCAGGATTCAGAGTGGTGTGCTTTCTTATTGCTTTCCTAAGTCTCTCCATGAAAATAGCAGGACTTTCCTGAAGGCTGCATAATAGTTTTTTTACGCATCCTACTCATTATTTGAATCCCAGTTAGGATGGTTTCTGGGAACTGCCTGTACTCTAGATGGTTAATAGCATAATTTTCCAGGTGAGGTCAAATACCTGGCATAAGTTTTGAAACATCTCAATATTTATTAGGATCCTCCAAAAGCCTCCTTAAATTTTTGTCTATCTTAAGTTGGGAGGGTTCCCTCAATTTTCCTCCCTTATTGGGCGATTCCTCAAGGCTTTCTCCTCTCATGGTAGAGATTATTGCTGTCAAACATGGTAACATATGAAAGGCACTTTTCTTGATCATTTGCAATTTAGCAGTATGCAGGCTAGTGGTGAACCTGGCAATACTGTTGAGAGTGAAGCTCCCATCTAAGTGGAAGAAAAGAAAAATAGACCTCAGGCGCCCGCGCCGGAGACTATGTGCAGGGACGTCTCCCTAAGTTTGAGCTTCAATCCGGTCCAGAAAACCCGTCTCTCACTACCTGGCTTTGCCAAAGTATTTCTGGCCTCCTTTGGCAAAGTGCTGGGGCTCTAGTTTGCCCTGTGCTAGAGACCCTTGGAGGATTCAGACTTAAGGGCATTACTGCTTTCCTCCCTGCCACTATAAATTCCTACAACAAAAGAAGAATTGTACATCTTCTTGCCTATTTTGTAGACTAAAGGGATCTCCAAAGGGTGAGGGGGACACCTATTGATTGTTAGACATATAATACCCTGTTCTCTGAGGGATTCAAGGGAGGGGTTGAATTAAAGTATACATCCTCCTTGCAGCTTAGAACACACTGAGCACCTTTAAGCACAGGAAAACTTTAAACAAACTAACAAAGGCTAAATATGCAAACAAAGATAACCTGAGTACTTTCCTATTGATTTTCCTATGATCCTACTATCTGAATGTTTAATGTCTGATCGGCGAGCGAAGGGAAAACATCCAGGAGGGAATGGATGTGTGCGGTGTGCTGCGCGGCCCATACGGAGGCAAATGTAATTGGCGCTTTCCCTCGGTGCCGTTTGTCTACCGATCAGCCTGGATACCCCTTAGGGCGGTCGGGAGGGGGAGTCCAGAGAAGGAACCTTTGGGGTCCACCCGAGAGTAGCCCGGGCCGAGAACCCCTCAGTTGTTCCAACCTTTCCTCCGCCTCCACGCATCCTGGGCAGATCAGGACTAGGGACACTGTGTACTCACGGCAATTGCGCTCCGGGCCTGGACAGAAAAGTAGGAAACGGCTTCAGCAGAGCCCCAACGTGCCTGCAGAGCAGGGGATTGGAAACTTGCCTGAGCCGAGAAACCTCTCACCCGAGTCTTAAGAATGGCGGCTGCACTAGTTGCATTTAAGTAGCCGACGGGTGCCCATTTTGCCCTCCAGAAAGAAAGAGACAGAAAGATGCACCTCGGACAGATTGGGGTGCGTGAAGAGAAAAGCTCACTTACCTCGGCGTAGATCTCGGTGGGACCTCCAAATCTGATACCGCTTTTTACCCGGTGACGAGTCCTGCTTCCTCAGGTGTTGAAGTATAATGCCGGAGAAGCACGCCGAGGCAAATGTAGAGTGGAAAATGCAGCTTTATTAAAGAAAAGGAAAAGCAGACTTCTCCCGGGTGGAAGAAGGGGACCCAAAGGCGGAATCCGTGGGATGAGCAAATCTCGTTCTTTTTATGGGTTTCATTCTCCCATTCTTTCCCCCTTGTCTCCTCCCTTCCTGCCTACTGGATTAGGCCTGGTTTTGAAATGTAAAAAGCGAAAAGCGGATGGGGCAGAGGGAGGGTCAAGGTGACCCAGATGGGCAAGGCGTAGATCTCGGTGGGACCTCCAAATCTGATACCGCCGTTTACCGGTGACGAGTTCTGCTTCTTCTAATGTTGAAGATTAAGCACTAGAGAAGCACGCCAAGGCAAGCATATTAAGCAGGTTTATTTAAAGGGAATAATACAGACTTCTCCCAGCAGGGAGAAGGGGGCCATGGCTGATGTTCTAAAGTCCCAAGAAGTGAGCACACCCTGCATCTTTTATAGGTTAAAGTCTCCTTTGTTCTCCAGTTCTTTCCCCCCTTATCTCTCCTCCTTCCTGCCTACATGACTAGGCCCAGTTTTGCGTAAGTGAGAAGCCAAGGGCAGGGGGAGGGCCAAGGTGATTCAGGCGGGTAAGGGCCAGGGGGCATTAATTAGCAGCTCCTTGTTTGCAGTCCTTGATAAAGGCAGGTAAATTTGGTTATCAATGGGCTCCGGAGATCTTTGATATTCCATTCTTCCAGGGGCAGTCTCCAACTTCCAAAGGCAGATGGCTTCATGGCTTCATTTCCTCGAATTGACCCGATTCCCTATTTCTACACTAACTACCTGTCCTTAATTCTGGCTTCAATATGCTTGCCTTGGCATGCTTCTCTAGTGTTCAAACTTCAGCATTAGAAGGAGTGGAACTCATCAACTGTAATGGTGGTATCAATTCTATTCAAGCCAAATTTTATCATTAATGAAAATGACTATATTGTAATTCCTAGACCTCTGATTTTCACTGGTCATAAAAAAAGGGTAGAATTTTCAGAAAGATTAAGGACAACTTACAGTATAACAACTCAAATTGAATTGACCCTCACTTACTTGAAGCCCCAAGTGTATTTACTACTAAATAAAATAAATAAGTAACAAAAGCAACAAAGTTGATTATATTACCTCATGGAAATATCACAATTTCTTTTCTCTCTCTTTTGTTTTTCTTCTTTTCCTCTTAATTTTGTACTGGAGATTTAACCCAGGGCCACTTTACAATGAATTTATTATTTTGAGTCAGGGTCTTGCTAAATTGTTTAAGGGCTTCACTACCTTGTTGAGGCTGTTCTTGAGTTTGCAATCATTCTGTCTCTGTCTCCCACACCACTGGGATTGCAGGCATGTATCAATGCACCTGAAAGTAATCAGAATTTCTTACTGGTCTGTGAGAAGATAAAATTTGCTCTACTTCCTTTAAAGAAATCAAAGAGAAAATTTAAAGCACTCAGAGTATTCCCAGATAAAAGTGGATTTTTGATGGTCCTTGACATTCCTTTTGCATTTCAAATACTCATGAATGTTTCTTTGTCACAGTCATTCATTTTGTGATTATTTCAAAGAGCAGTAAATGCAGTTTGACAAAGAGAGAAGGAAGGGTGGGGACCATTAAAAGGGAAATAACAATATAATCTATTTTAAAAAGACTGTATAATCTATGAAAGCATATGTAAATAACTTGTAATTTTTTTGTTTAAACATAGGTGGCCCACTCATTTCCTTTTCAATGAAGAAAATACAAATAGGAAATTATGCTTCAAACAGATAGCAAAATACTAAGTGAGTAGAAGTATCCAAATTGCCAAAGACAAATTCACCATTTAAAAAGTAAATTTTTAATGCATTACCAAGTAAAAACCTGAAGTACTCATAATCTTTAGTGAAATTTCCCAAAGTGAAACTATTGTAATAATTTGTGAAAAATAAAAAATTTAATTTTGAAAACTGCATGGGTTTTTAAACACTAAGTTCTATCAAAGTGACACCGCTGTTTACCGGTGATGAGTTCTGCTCCTTTTAATGTTGAAGATTGAACACTAGAGAAACATGCCAAGGCAAGCATATTAAGCAGGTTTTATTTAAAGGTAATAAAACAGACTTCTCCTGGGAGGAAGAAGGGGCCATGGCTGATGTTCTAAAGTCCCAAGAAGTGAGTGCACCCTCCATCTTTTATAGGTTAAAGTCTCTTTTTTTCTCCAGTTCTCTCCCCCATTATCTATCCTTCCTGCCTATGCGACTAGGCCTGGTTTTGCATTAAGTGAAAAGCCATGGGCAGGGGGAGGGCCAAGTTGATTCAGGCAGGTAAGGGCCCAGGGGACATTAATTAGCAGCTCCATGCTTGCAGTCTTTGATAAAGGCAGGTAAATTTGGTAATCAATGGGCTCTGGAGATCCTTGACATTCCATTCTTCCAGAGGCAGTCTCCAACTTCCAGAGACAAATGACCTCATGGCTTCATTTTCTCTATTTGACCTGATTCCCTATTTCTACACTACCTGTCCTTAATTCTGTCTTCAATATCATAATACATATAGCAATATGAAGAAAATCAAATCTCACAGATATGAAGTTTGAAAAGAGGAGAAACATTTTAACAGTATTATATAATTATTGTAGATAGTGTTATTTGATATATTAGAATTAGATTAAGTTCTTTCTTCAAGGTTATATGGTAACTTAAATTATATCCATAAACCATTCATACTTTTGTGAAAATTCACAAATTTGATAAAATTAATGTATTTTACTGCTTGGCAAAATATTTTAAGTGTAACTGATACATTTTCTCTAAGAATGTGCAATGGTGAAGAATACCATGATATACATTGGTGGCACTGCCTGAACATATACCAGGAAAAAGCAGTTTTATTCTTATATTTCTGGATCTACAGTGCAAATATTAACACAGGTAAAAAAGCAAACAACATTTAGTAACTTCTGAAAAAATATTTTTACCTCTTGACACCCCCTGAAATGGTATCAGAAACCTGGGGTCCATGGGCCACACCTGGGAACCACACCTTTTAGTATTTGTTGCTAACAACCAATATAAACCACCCACAAAATTTGTCAGATATTGTTCCGTGAGCTCAGAGAAAATTTCCAAACTCACATGAAAGTGATAACACAGTGTGAAAATGGTTGTTCTTTTATACCTAACCACCTAGAGGAATTTATAAATATTTAATCATTTCATACCAAATTCTGCTAGCTTTAAATCCCCTTTTTCATTAAATAGAAGGTTCTGTGGTTTAAGTCTCAATGCAACATCATTACTCTGTGGAAATAAGTTAACCATGTGGAATTTGGTATAGAAACAGCTACAAAAGCAAATAAGTAAAAATTAGTCTTACAGATATCAAGATATACTTTGGTATTAGCATAATCTATGGTCAGTAGAAAAACAACTGGTCTAGAATAGTAAAAGAAAAAAAGGAAGAAATCACATCATTTTAAGGACAATGCCTTTTCCATTTTGAATTGTTTTCTCAATTTTAGTTCATTTTTCAATTTGAAGCATCTATCATTTTTGTCAGCAGTGTCTATGAAAATAAATATTTTAAATATGACAAAATTTTGTTTTAATAGTAATAGTTCATTTATTAGAGAAAGCAGTCTAAACAGATGTATCCTACATACTACTAAAGCTTATAGTTTGATTATAAAATTCCAGTATGTCAATCAAACCCAGGCACTTACTCCCTTAAAAAACAATATTATCTGGGTCAGCACCTTTAAATATGCCATTGGACTTGGTGGCTTTATGTAAGGTCTCAGGTATCAGAGAGAATGAGGCTGCATACCCTGGCAAATTACCAGTTATAATAATATCTCAATCAGTTTTTAACACCTGCCTCCTTGATACTTTACTTTTATCAATTCCTACTCAGTTTCAAAATCAGCTATGATTCAAAAGGGATAATGCACACTAGTGCTCTGAAAAAAAAACAATTTCTATAAGACTGATGGTAGAGGTTATTTTTGTTTATTGTGGTGAAAAGGGAGATGTGGAGCATATCTTGATTTTCTGGTGTTACCAAAATGAACTTTAAGTACTGAACACTCAAGAGGTACCTTTGGTTCCCTTGTAGATAAAAAAGGACATCTGAATACCAATAATAAGCCAAGGCAGCAGGTTACTAAAGACAGGAATACCTCTGGTGGTATTTGGAGGGGGTATAGTAGGGATTGAACTCAAGAACCCTCTATATCAGAACTATGCCCCCAACTCTTTTGCATTTTAATTCTGAGACAGGCTTTCATTAAATTGTTCAGGATGGTATCAAATTTGTGATACTCCTAACTCAGTTTCCCAAGTAGCTATGCTGTGGGCATGCATCACCATTCCTGGTATGAATAAATTATAAACTGTGAAGTCTTCAGACTCCATATATTTATTGATGTATTTTGAAAACTCTAAAGTTACTACTTTAATATACTACTGTTGGGTAGCATTAGGGTTTCAGTCATGAGCACAGCTACCTTTCAGTATGTTTCTGATAAATTTTACATTTGGAAAACATTAAATGCAATTTTAACAAACAATAAAATATTTTTCAATTATGTACACTTGACTGATAAGACTTCTTAAACCTCTGTCAAATTATGATAATTTAAGACTATTTTCTTTCAAAATTAGTGCTAATATACAAGCTGAAAAAAGAGAATTTTAAAAACTGAGATCTACAAATAGCCTTCACAACACCTTGCAAATAACATATAAACTATGGTGAAAATAATCCTCATGAAATGTGTATGGAAATACTTTTAAAGTCTTGTTCTGAAATTCTTAGCATTGTGCTAGTCATATGTTCAGAACTTGCTTTCAATCAAAGAAACTTGCTTTCCTTTATATCTACCAAATTCACTATATAAAAAAAATGTAACTTTGAAGTTACTAATTTACTATCTACAGAATTATAAAGGTGTCAAACACACAAGAGGAATAGTCTATTTTCAAAATAGGTTTCTATAAACTGTTGAACTTTGGAGAAATAAATCTTTGAAAATGTAAAATATACCACTCAGAACAAAGAAGTCTATAAGAACACAAGTATGTCAAGTGCTTTTATTTATCTAATAAGCTCTGGGTTTCTTTTGTATCTGATTATTATAGCAAACAACTTTAGCATTATTTGAATTTTTAGATGTACAACAAAAACACAATTATTGTACTATTGTTGTGCCCAGCAGCTCGAGACTCCACAAAGACCACCAGAGACCACGATCAATGCAAGCAACAAAGAGTCATTTATTAGCAAGCTCGAGCCTCGTCCTCCACACACTCAGTAACTGGTGATGCTAAGAGGCCCCGAGCCCTTGTTTAGCAGGGTTTTTATAATGAAAGACAAGCAGTTTTACAGTGTTCTTTTTAATTGGTTAACATATAAAATTGTATACAAAGCATGTTAGTTTAAGCTCTGGGTCACACTGACCTCCGAGAGGAGGGTTGTCATTATCTTTAAGTTTGCTTTTTGGGTCAGCCACCTGGCCTTTACAGATAAGATAAGAGATGAGACAAAAATTATTTGTGGCTTTTATGAGGGGTTGAGGGCAGTTTGGGAACAGCCTCATATTTACACAGGTGCAAGCTTTTTCTATCTTTTCACTATTCCATATGACAATACAGGTAGTTACTTAAAGCAAAGCAATCACAATACCTATAAGTTTTTGGCCTTACTTATAACCCTTGTTCAAAATGCATAAGTTTGAAAAGTCACTGTTTCTATATAATTTAATACCATTTTAAATATATTAGGGGAGTTTACCATTTAAAGGTGACCTTTTGCAAAATGTACCCATCATTTGGATTTTTTTAAGAAAGTAAAATACACCCGCAGATTTTTCTACACATGGAGGACAATCAGTTATAATATGAAATAAAATATCAAAAATAGTTTTAGAAGATTTTAAAATGAAGCAGTTTTACAAAAAGTATGATCCCAGGAAAGCTGTTGTACAGTAAACAGAAGTTGAGTAAATAAGCCAAACAGAAAATTCCAAAGATTGGTTATGAGGTTGAGATATTTCACTTTGCAATCTAGCTCATTTTCTCTACACTTTTACATTACAAAATAAACATACCTTTACATTGTGCATTCTCATAATGTTTCCACAGTCATCCATGTACTGTTTTAGGTCTTTACCCTGAAAAAGCACAACATTTTACTATATGATAACACAGTTTTCAGAATGCATGGCTGATTAACTTAATAGCAACTAATTTTTTTAAAGAAAATTGTTCATCGGGAAAAGATACAGAATGCTCCACCTAATCTATTTAATTACCAATAAATAAACAACAATGGTCCTGTGGCTGTTAAAAAAGTCTAACTTTCTATTATTAAAGAAAAATAAAATACTGAGTATTTTGTAAATGTTTACCAGATACTCAAGGACCAGAGTCAAACATTTATCTGGGTGAACAATGTCATGTAAGGTTACTATGTTTGCATGTTTTAAATACTTTAAAAGTGAAACTGTCAAACAGAAATGGAAGACAATTGTTTAGTCTGTGGATGGCTGGATTTTATAAAAGCTTGAAGTAAGTTTAACATATAAAACAACTGTTATAATATTCTCTTAAGTTAAAAACAGAAATTTGCCAAGGAGATGAGTGGTAGAAAAACTGAAGGTATGAACTTTTACCATTTTCATGATTTTCTCTAATATTACAACTCACCATATTCTACTTTTTATTTCTTTTATGATAACTTTTTGAGCCTCTGTGATTAATTTATATACAGTTCAAGGTAGGCTTTCTTCTGCTATGTTGCTAATCAGTTGGCTCAAACATTATTTACTTCTTTGTTTTGTCACCAGGGATTGAACCCAAGTCACATCTCTAGCCCCTCTGCTTTTTGTTTAATTTTTATTTTGAGGCAGGGTCTAGCTAACTTGCTTAGGTTCTCATTAAGTTGCTGAGGCTGACTTCAAACTTACAACCCTGCCTTGGCCTCCTGAGCCATAGGGTTTGAATGCATTTACCACCATATCTGAATCAAATCAATTTTGAATAATTCACTTTTTAAAAAATGGTATCATGACATGTTTATATACAGTTCATTTATTTCTTATATTTAATATATGCAGTTAATTTACAGTTACCATGCTTCCCATGTAATAATATGTAAAATTTCCCTATCAGATATTTGTCTATGTCATTACTTTTAATGACTTCATAGTCTTTCACTATACATTAATAATATTTATTTCTTCCTACTGAATGTTAGTTTTAGAAATAATTTTTAAAGGTCTAATCATGTCTTCCAGTCACTTATTATTTCTATCTGCTTTTATTTATTAAAATTACTCTTATAAAATATTGGTTTTAAAACAGTCTAAATAAATATAGCTTCTCATATAGCTGTGTTGGGTGTGCCTTCTTTGTGTTCCAAACAGATCTCTTTTAATGCCACCAAATTCTCTGTCAGCTTACTTCTTTTTTTATAAACTGTTGCATATGTACCCTATAATACATATTTTGGAAGAACAAGTCAAGAGTATCATAAGAGGGTGACAATGAAGAACAATAAAGAGCCCTAACTGAATTTCTAATTTCTAAGCATGCTGAATTCCATCTTGCAAAGAAAACTACAAAATGTCTAGTATTAGATTTTCTTATGGCAAAGATGACTTTCAGTTACATACACATAGCTTCCATGTTTTTATAAGACCAAAAATTGTCTCAAAAGTATAAAACAAGAATTTAATTTACTTTTTGTGCTTTATTTTAAATTAAGGTTTGGATCAATAGTATTATAATCAAAGGTGCTTTCCCTGTAACACTGAAGCACATTGAGCACATTAAATGAAAGAATAATTATACTGTTAAATCAAAAAAAGGTTTACCCAGGTTTTCAAACTTTTCATAATCTTTGCACATTAATTCTTTAAAAAAGAAAAGATGTTTCCTTATCAACTGTTGATTATTTTCCCTCCTGCTGTTTATTTTTTCATTACTCCTTTTTTATTTCTTACTGTTTATTTTTTATTTTTTACTTATTATTATCTTGCATATTATTACTGTGGAAGACAGAAAGTTTCTAAATTAGTTGGATTACAGGTAGCGAAAGTTCAAGAAAAAAACACATTTTAAGAATTTCTTAACCTTCAATGGAATGTTTTTATCTCTAAAGTTATTTTTCAGAAATTTTAAATCATGCAATTTCCCATGACAGCAGAGAGAGGAGATTGGTAGGAGGTTAAACACAAAGATGCCTGTTGTGTTACCAAAAAAATCTAAATATTTTCTGTTTCAATAAAAGATTTTAAACCTATTAAAAATACTCATTTCCTCTCAAACTGATAGGATACTTTCAAGAATTGAATGTTTCAATCCTCCTAATTTTGTTACCTATTCAGAACAAGATAGAATTTTTTAGATGATCATGTTCACAATTTTTTTATGGTTGGCAAAACCATACACTTAGATGATGAATGAGAAATTCTTACATTTTTAAAATAAGAATTTACTTACCTTTCCAAACTTTTCCAATTTTATGTAGGCTTCCATTTTCCCAAGTCCAATTTCTGACTGCAAGTAAAACTATGATAAATTGAGTATTTATTCTAAAAATTGTATCTCTCCCTCAACTTCTAAAACTCTCTAATTCTACAGTATTTAAGAATAGAAACAGTTGGTTACAGTCAAATTGTTGAACATCTATCAAGTTTCAAAATATACTTGATGTTGAAATATTGAAAGGGTCAAAAGCATCAGTATTCATAATTGAAATAGTCAACCTACTTTATATATGGATTGGATAATGGTCTGCAGTGAATGCCTTGTTTTATTTTGAGACCCCAAATTTTGAACTACCACAGACTTAGATTTTAAGATACTAAAGAATCTTGTAAAAATTAGTATTTGATTTTCCTTTTAACTAAATCACAAATAATTTTCTGATCTATCTTTGAATTCCTATGGAGACATTAAACCAAAAAGATACTATTTTTTAAGGTTCTCCAATCAAAATACAATTAAAAAGAAAACCAACTTTCATTCTACTAAAGATCAGGAAACATGCAAACACAAAACCAATAATGTAAATCTCATTTTTCCCTCCTTGAAAGATTTGAAAGTGAGTTCCCAAACCCTTTCTTTAAACCTTAAACTCACTACTTATATTATATTGAGTCAATAAATGGGGTAGATGGAATATATCAAAATATGTCACAGAAACCCAATATATCCAATGTATATTTTAAAAGAAAATTTAAAAATGTGAACAACCTTAACACCAAACATTAAAAAAACAATACAAACAGGTGGAAAATAGAAAATGAGAGAACAAAATAAAAAAAGCTGTAAACAGAAGTCAAGAATAAGCATTTTTTTAAAAATGTTTTCTAGAATCCATTTGCAATAGTAGAAGATACAATAATAACCTAAAAAAGATTCACTTCTTGCATAGATGATGTTAATGTCCTTAAATAAAAAGCTAGTTAAAGGATATATTGCATAATTTCAGTTTTCATAGGTATATAAATCATATTAAGTTAATAAAAAATTGCATTGTACTCCAATCCTAGAAAATCAAATATACATTTTTTTCTGGTGCTGTCAAATAAAGTAAAACTGATACTTGGTGAATAGACTTGGCATCACTTACTACTTTAGACAAAACAATAAATTTTCAAAATTTGAATGGCCAAAAGTAGAAGTCCTGTAAAGAAATTGTTTTTATCCTTTTGTTACAATGACATACACCAAGTTAAAATGATGTAGAAAACTGCAGGTCCAACTAAGAAGTGCTTAATTCAATTTTGAAAAAACTAAAATTCTTGTCCATAGGTAGTGTATTACTATATGACTGAAGAAGGCTTATTTTTGTTTTTTGGGGGTTTTTTGTTACCTTTTCTCTTTATGTATATGAGGTTTTTTATGAAAAACATTAAATTAGAGAAAAGAAGTTTTAGAATCATCATATACTACCTACCCAGGTACTGTCTTGTATGTAACTTATTATTTAGTAAATTATTGCTTTCTACTACCAATAGCTGTGTAGAATAATGAAGCAAAACTAAAAGATACAACACTTTCCAGAAATGAATAAAGATTTTTTAGTTCATTATAGATAATGAAGCCAAAAGCCCACTCTCCAGTACATGACAATCTGATTCCAATAATTTTGCACTTTACATAAAAAGTGTGGTTTACAACGTTAACAAAACTATGATAAAATGTCATTTTCTTAGACCTATCTGTGGAATTCAGATGTTTAAATTTACAAACATGGAATTACTGCACATTCAACTTGAATTTTAAGTTTTGGGTCATCTTTTACTGAGAGAAAATAACACTACTTTGAAAACAAACATAAGCCAATATGAACAAAACAATGAGTATCCAGAAAAAGGATATATAAAGTCATTGTCTATAACAATGAGAATACATAATTGTGACCTAGAAATCTATTCTTCTCATCAGTAGAAAAATTTTCTTACTCATTCATGTATGTTAAGTAAATTTGAGAATACCCTTAGACATTGGTCTATTGGTGATCATGACAAAAACAATAGAGTTTGCTTTAAATATTAAGTAAGTGAAAAAAATAGATTACATAAGTGTACTGACTATAAATTCATCTTTTTACAGGTGAAAAGTTACTACACAATGTAAGGAATGATTTTTTTTTTGTTTGTTTGTTTTTTGGGTGCTGGGGATCGAACTCAGGGCCTTGTGCTTGCAAGGCAAGCACTCTACCGACTGAGCTATCTCCCCAGCCCCTGTAAGGAATGATTTTAAAGGATACATGAAAAATTTAAGACTACAAAGAACCACTCTTTAGACAATAAAATTTAATGACATTAAGAGAAACAACACTAGCCCTAACCCTAAACCACTTGTTTACAATAAAAATGAATTAGAAACAAAATCAATGACACTAGAATATGATAAAAAAATTTTTAAGAGTAACATGTTGGCAATAATTAACTGTGTATTTCAACTGGTGGAGTGGATTGTGAATGTTCCCAACACAAATAAATAATGAATATTTAAGGTGACAGATATGCCGGTTACACTCATCTGTTCAGCACACATATATAAATGTATTGAAATGTCATTATACCCAACAAATATATAAAATCATGTGCCAATTAAAAATAAAATATACAAAGAAAAAAATTATCATACTGTTATTATGAAGTTAAATTTGAATAATGAGTCTGTAATAGAAACAGTATCACTGAATTCCACCCATGCAATAAAGTGGATAATTCAAATAAAAGGCAGTTACATTAGTGAACTATCAGATCCTGATGCAAAGAGTAAAGTATACTGCAATACCCATTTTAATAATTTCCAACCTTAAGGATTTAATGACCACACCTGAATATTAATTACTATAATTAATGAATTTTTAAATGGAATTTTTAGAAAAAATGTTTACATTTGTATCTGTTGGACACAAGATTAACAATAGATATAATCGCTAGCTTTATTTACATACTCTCCAGTGAAAAGTATTCAGAGGACAGAAGACAAAACTCATTAATTTAACATTTACCAAGCACAATGTTAGGTGCTGAGCATACACTGAAGAAGACACACATGATTCCTGCTTTCATGAGTTCAAAATCTAGAATGAGTTGCACCTTACTTCAAATATTTTAAAACTTTAAAAGTTGCATAAAAACAGAAATAGCTAAAAAATAACAATGGAATTTATATTTTAATATAATATAAAAACTCCCTTAATTCTGTTTTCCAGACAAAAGACAATCATTTTTCTGACATTTCATTGTTCTAAGAAAATACTTCACTTTTTGACAGCCCAAGCAAATTTCTATTCAGATAGCTCTTACAACAAAAGCATATGAAGACTAAAAGTATATATACATAAGATTAATTACAACTTGTAATCAGTCTTCCTATAACTCAGTGTACTTTGTAAGCAGTATAAAGCACAAGAGACTTCTAGGTGGCTTTGTTTCTAGCAACATAATTCATGCATCACAGTCATCAAATGTATTAAGCTGGAGATGCTTTTCCAATTTTGTTTAGAACAAGTGAAGAATATGCTGAGATTCTACAGGTGCCATGTTGAAGGTGCATATGTGTTGAAAAACACTGTGGACAGCAGGAGGTTACTTCAAACACCCATCTCCTTTCCTATGATAATTACCAAATTGCTCTATTTGGCAGAAATGGGTTTTGCTCCTTGACATGTGGGGACAGAAAAGAGATTAAAAATGTCAATTCTCCTGCCCCCCACTGTTTTTCTTTTCAAAAATTATCAGCACAGGAATGAGAAATCCACACAGTGGGAAAAAATAAGCATCTATTAGAGATGTACCTAATCTCTAATTTTAATATAATGACACATGTTCATATATATATATTTCCATCTATTTATGTTACACTTAAAAGTCTCATAAAACTTCTACTGTGTATGTTATTATTGGAAATGTAACAAAACTCTGATGAATTCTCAGTATCAATAAGCATATAAGATTACCCATTAGTTTAATAATTAACTGTGTTAAGAGAATACTTCATTTATTTTCAATCATATACAAGTATTGCATACTACTTCCCAATCCAGTAACCAGTATCTTTAATATGAGATATTATTACTAAATATAACATGGTATCCTGAATGGAATTCTGGGACAAAAATACTTGGTAATAAAAAACTAGTGAAATTTGAATAAAATGTGGAGTTTAGTAAATAGTAATGTAACAAAATTTGTTGTTTTTACAAAATATATTAAAGTAACATTCTACTAATAATAGGAATAACTGGGTATATAGTAAAATTACTGTATTTGCTTTCTAATTTTTTTGCTAACCTAAAATTAAGACAATTTATTTAAATAGAAAGTTAATGGGAAAGATGAACTTAAGAAAGGGAGACTGAATATAAAAGAGTTTTATAGGTATAACAGATATTCCAATCACCCTGAGCAGAAGATGTGGGACAAAAGGGCAACATGTTTGAAAAAAAGAGAGAAAGTGTAGACAGATTTTCATGGTATTATTCAGAAAATGGGGGAGTTTCAGGTTTACAGCATTTGTTCTATTACGTAGAAGAGATCAGCTCTTTGCTTAGAATAAGACAGTGAAATATGCAAAACTGAGGGTCCACTTGAGGTAGATGACTATTGATTTATAGATCTCATCAGCCTTCTTTGTCACTCCCTCCAGCTAAAATGAATTCTAGGATTCATTTTCTTAATTCCCATCTAAGATGTAGGGTATGTGATACATGGAAACTTGAACTCTTAATAATACATGTGAAAAATATTTGTTTTTATCCAACTGCTTTACATCCATTTGTAACCTCCCCCTTGTTCTTCAAACATGAAGTCTAAGATTCAGAGTGATATATTGAAGAGTAAAACTCACTGAAGAAAAAAATCTAATTTTAGATACATAATGAATATGGCAACTATGTAAACTTGAATTCTAAGTGTAGTAAAAAATAATTTTCTTTTCCCACCCATTTTCTACTATCCCATTTATTTACCTACTTACCACCTTCAAATATAAACACAAGGTAATGATTTTTCATTTTGAAGCATAATTTTTGAATATATATTGAAAACAATCTGGTTAGTAATGTAAATGATAATAAAAGGGATGCATGGATATAAACCAAAATATAGCTGGCATGATTAATCTGAAACTTATGAGACATTTCAAAATCAAAATGCATGGGTAGTGCATAGGAAAAAACAACAATAATAAAAAGTCTAAACATTAAGCATTCATAATAGTGTTTCACATAGACTGCAAGAGACAACTCTTTTTAAATGACTCTTTTTAATCTTTGAAAACTGCATAGTAAGGGTTGGGGACAGAGCTCAATGATAGAGCACTTACTTAGTATTTTGGAGACCCTGGGTTTGATAATCCCCCAAAAAAGCTATCATATGGTTTTAAATCATTCTTTCCCTACTAATCAGAACAAATGTAGTTCAGAATTCATCTAAGTACAAATATTTTATAAAAATTGATAGTCAAAGAAAGTTTTGACCAGAAAATCAAGTAACAAAATATATTTTATAATGTTTTAAACAGTGATGTGCAAAACTATGATAATCACAGACATGTACCAAAATCAAGTTGGTACACTTTGTCAATGTTCTCAGAGTGAATACAGAATAAAGAAATTATACACTTTAGAATATCTCATCAAAACAGAAGCATTTGTGAATTAAAAAAAATCTCATGATATAATATATGGAAAGGAGATAAGCAGCTGTGAGAACTACAGAAGTCATAATCAATCGTTCCTCTCTCAGATATAAAGTTTAGCTGGGTACCAGGTCCTGTCTATCTTCTCTCAGCCTGACCTCTAGGGTCTGTCTTCTACTTTCTATTTCCATATGATTGTCACACCATAAATAATTTGGAATAAATCAAAATTCATCTACATGTCTCTTGTCTATCTCTCCCTATAGTTCATTCTCTCTACTTTTCCTTAAGCTATTATTTGAAAGAAAAAGGTAATCGTGTCAGCCGTTGTTTAAATAAACACTTTTTATTACATGGGAGGTTCACACTCCTTGAATGCATAGCTCATTCTTTTTATACTCTGGTTCATCCTACCCTTTCAAATTCTATTTTAAAATAAATTATTATATATTGACCCTTTTTATCTGTTATAATTTTTCTAACATAACATATACATTCCTATCTCTGAATTTATTGCATGAAATTCCCTCTTCTTAGAATGCTCTTTGTTCATGGACTTATTTTCAAATTGACAAATTCCTAATCATTGTTCAAGAACCATCTCAAGTTCTTCCTTCTCTGAAGACTTATGATTTGCAAACACTTTTTGCCCATTTTATTTATCACACTTTATATGTATCCCTAGTAGAGGACTCTAGTCATTCAAAATACATAAAATAAAATAACCTGAACTTATGTCAAAGATCAAAATGCACCAGGAAAAGCTGTTCTTTCAATAACAAGTGCTAGGACAATTTCTACATTCTAGAAGATATTTGTAGAACATAAAATTGACTGAAGCCAGAATTGGGGACAGGCAGTTAGTATAGAAAGAGTGGATCAGGTCAAATCGAGGAAATGGAAGCCATAAAATTTATCTGCCTTTGGAAGTTGGAGACTGCCTCTGGGAAAATGGAATGTCAATGATCTCTGTAGCCCATGGATTACCAAATTTACCTGCTCTTATCAAGGACTTCAAGCAAGGAGCTGCTAATTAATTAATCCCCTGGTCCCTTGCCTGGCTGAATCATTTTGGCCCTTCCCCTGTTCCATCCACTTCTCACTTTATTCCTCTCACCTGCAAAAACCAGACCTAGTCATGTAGACAGGAAGGAGAGATAAAGGGGGAGAGAATTGGAGAACAAAAGAGACCTTAACCTATAAAAGATGTAGGGTTCACTCACTTCTTGGGACTTTAGAACATCAACCATGGTCCTCTACTCCCTCCAAAGAGAACTGTGTATTATTACCTTTAAATAAAACCTCCTTATTATGCTTGCCTTGGCATGCTTCTCTAGTGTTTAAACTTCAACATTAGAGGAAGCAGGACTCATTGCTGGTATTACTGTGGTATCATAACTATAGAATGTGAGTTGAGACACAGTTCAAGGAGAAACTTGCCTCTATCATCACATCAAGAAATGTAGATTCTATAAAAAGAAATCCTTTTATAATAAAATCATGAAAAATAAAAGAGATAATAAAGGAACTGTGTGTACAGTCACAAATTTTTTTCTGTCACACTTAAAAAATATTAAAAGACTTAAACATGACATATTTGTAGCAACAGTTGAAAATTTTTCTACCTCAATGAAAAGTAGATCAAAATATAATGCTTAAATATATATAGGTGGTTGCAAGAATGTGTAGGCAATACCCAGGAAGCAAATTTAATGAAGAAAGAACTTAAAGTCAAGAACTCTTAAGCAAAAGCATACTGTCACTTTCTTGGTAGGGGGTTGCTGATACTGGCAGGAAAGAGCTTGGATATAGTTGAACAGGGGGATAAAATGTGAAGCCTTGGGTGTCTAAACTGCAACTGAGGACTCACAGAAACACCAGTCTCTTGCAAATTCTTATGAGTAAGTTTGGTAGTCTCAGACTAATGACTAAAGCTTGAATGTTACCTGACACAACCAAGTTATGTTATTAACAAACAAGTATGATTCAAACACAACTAATCATTGGTAGTTTTGATCCCATCAATAAAAATGAAAACAACACAGGTTTATGTCCAAAATTTACTAAATCTGTCAGTGGGAAAAAATGTTTCTTTGCTGTAGTAGTTTTTGAGAACCAGAAGAACACTTAATTGACCAATTTTTGTACCATTTACTACATAATACTTAGATATCCAGTAAATTTAAATTTCATCTCATTCCCTAAAACTTTAAACATTGCTTTCTTAAATCTAGACCAAGAACCCAATATAAGAATAAATGTTTTTGTATGGTTCCTGAACTAATCATGTTTTTGGTTGTTTATTTTGTTTTATTTAATTATTTATTTATTTATTTATTTATTTATTTATTTATTTATTTATTGAATTTTAAATGTTACCAATCAAAGAAAGGAATATGCAACACAGACTATAGTCCAAAAAACCTAAAAATGTTCTAACAAGCCCCTGGTTTAGACAATCAACAGTCAGCCAAGCCCTAACCTGTAGTGTTTGCTGAGTTCCATTGGCAACGGTCCTCCCCAGCAGACTTCATGCTATAAACACAACACTGAATGTGTAAAACTGGGAAGAATATGCAGGAGCACATCATTACATGGTACTTCATGATAAATACACCATAGAAGTAACTCTTACCACATAGATCACAATAGTAAAACCACTAGAACAATCAGAAATAATTACTCTTGCATATTCATTACTTTTGCTTCTGAATTTATCTTAATTATAACTTTATATGATTAAAAATTATTAATAGCCATGTTTAACAGGCAAAATTGCTGAAAATTTAAGAATCATCTCTCAGTGTGAGCTGACTGCAGCACACCATTCTGTAAGGTAACATCTGAACAGGTAAAGGCTACACACTTTACCCATAAATAAAGACTGCATGAGTTCATATTTCCAAACTTCATGAAACACATCAGGAAATAATCTGCAATGGCAAGAAAGAATGTAAGCAATAGAAAAAGTGCTCAGAAACTTCAGTAAATATAATTATCTAATGAAAAAATAAAATTTTTCTGTTTAACTGAGTGTGGTGGTATACACCTGTAATGCTGAGGAAGGATGATGGTGAGTTCAAAGCCAGTCTCAGCAAAAGTGAGGCACTAAGCAACAGAGTGAGACTGTCTCTAAATAAAATATAAAATAGGACTGGGGATGGTGACTCAGTGGTTGATTGCCCCTGAGTTCAAGCCTGGTGCCCCACAAAACTTCAAGAGATTTTGAATTGTTATGTTTAAAAACATAGCATGTTGCAAAAGTCAAATCAATCATGAATTTTAAAAAAGAACCCACTAGGGCTGTCATTGATACTCAGTGGTTAAGTGTGCGGTCAGCACATGTGAGGCACTTGGGTTCACTCCTCAGCACCACATAAAAATAAATAAATAAAATAAAGGCCTTGTGCCCATCTGCAACTAAAAAGTTTTTGGAAAATTTTAAAATTAGACACCACCAAAAATGATCAGGGAAGTACACATAAAATAAATAGAAACTTTCAGATATGTATTTTCCTGGATATTTAAAAGGACATAATAATAAAAGAGTAACATCTGAGGTAATAATTTAATTACTTTACTCATCTATAGTGATTATTTCAAGCATTAATGAGGTATAATCCTAAATTAAGTACCACACTAAGATGCCAATAATTTTGAAATTCTGCATGTCCTTTTTATGGAATTTGATTCCTTTCTCATGAACAGGTTTTCAATTATCACTTCTCTGTAGTATTGAAAATACCGTCTCTACAACCTTCCATCTTTCTGATGTCCTTCCTACTCTTAATTTTTTTTTTTTAACTGGCAAAGAGAAAGCAGGTAATAAAGGCTGGCAGATTAAACCCTAACACCAAGTATGTTCTGCAATCAGAAAGTTGGATAAAATAGACAAATAATCAAATTACTAAATCTGCTTCCATTTCTGGGCATTGCCATCATATAGCCAAGGCTTCCTCCCAGAACACTGTGGTGTCTTCGCCATGGGGGTTTCTTGAAAGACCCTGTGTACTGGTGGAGGAAGGAATGCATGCTGTGAGATGGTGGAGGCCTGCAGGCTTCACCTTATGTTCTGTGGTTCACAGTATTTGAAAATTGTTCCATTGTTGGGTTGTCCGAGACCCCTGGCCCTAGGTGTGGTGAGGCTAAGATGGCACTTGGCAGGCTGCCAGCGCAGCTGGATTTTGCGTGGACAATTGACATCATTTTGGGGAAGTTCCAGGGATTGGTTAAATTCCCTCGTGGACAGTGCATGATCACTGCATGTCTGCATTTACTGCCTGTATCTGTTCATGCTCTCCCCTCGTGCTCAAATGCTGATTGGTTACGGTAATGTATATATTGGAGTGTAAGTTCCTCGAACAAAGGGAGAACAAAGAAAGAACAAAGAGGAAGGGAGTGCGCGCAAATAAAGAGCTGAAAAGAACCAGGTGCCGCGTCTCTCTGCGGGCGGGGAGCACGATCAGGGGAGTGCAAAAAGTGGCGCCGAAACCCGGGACCCCGAGGAGAAAATAAAGAGTAAGTTTTTTTTTCTTTTTTTCTTTCATTCAAGACATAAATAGTCCGAGAGTAAGCTTTCATTCAAGACGTAAATAGTCCGAGAGTAAGCTTTCATTCAAGACGTAAATAGTCCGAGAGTAAGTTTTCATTCAAGACGTAAATAGTCCAAGAGTAAGTTTTTCAATTCAAGACATAAAGAGTCCAAGGATAAGATAGTGAGACAGTCTCGATGTTCGCAGTATTGCAACAAGCTGAAGTGATTAAAAGGCAAATCTATGCAGTGGTACCAAAAGGTGTGTCTAGTGTGTGTTATTGTTGTCCTGTTTGTGTGGGTTGTTCGTGTGTTTGGATTGTTTCTCAGTGTAATAGAATTTAGCCATGGGAACAGAACTGTCCAAGATTAGAATGCAACAGCCTCTCAGAGAGTTGCTAAAAAATCACGGAACCCCGTTGAAGGCGAAAACAGCACGAACGTTTCTTGATAAAATAGAAAAGGTTTCTCCATGGTTTTTGGATGAAGGATTGTTAAATATCCCTCAATGGGAGCATTTGGGAGAAGATCTGCGCATGGCAGACGAACAAAGGTCGCTCCCTGTGGGAACTTTAGCCATTTGGTCTTTGATTAAATCTTGTTTGCAGCATAAAGAAAAATGAAACTTAAGAGGGCCGTTAGAAGAGGGAAGTCAGGTCTTAGAGGAGATTAAAGAGGAGCAGTCTTGTTCTCATCACTCAGAAGGGAAGTGTAGCTCAGACGGGGAGGATTCAGAAAAGGAACTTTCAGGGGAGGAACTAGAAAAGACATTTGGGGAGCTAACAATGCGATCTGTGCGCTCTGAGCGCCCTCTAGTGCCTGTAATGCCTAGCGCACCGCAAATGGAGTCAATAAAAAAGGAGCCTTATAATAGACATCAAGGATGGGCTTCTTTAACATCTACCATTTATCCAGTGTTTGAGGATGCACAGCAACAACGCTATCACCAGCCTTTAGATTTCAAGATGGTAAAACAATTAAAAGAGGCTGTAAGTACTTATGGGCCTCAATCAGCCTTTACGGTGTCTTTGGTGGAAACAATGATGTCTCTAAATTTGTTGCCTCTGGATTGGACTAATTTAGCTAGAGCCACATTATCAGGAGGACAGTACCTCATGTGGAAAACAGCTTGGCAGGAACTTTTAACGGATACTGCAAGGCGTAACGCAGCTGCAGGAAACCCACAAGTAGACAGGGATATGCTAATGGGAACAGGACCCTATGAGGGAGTTCAGGCACAGCTTAATTTCCATCCAGCAGTATATGCTCAGATTGCTGTGGCTGCTATCAAGGCCTGGAAAACTTTACAAGGAACTGGGGATTTACAAGGAAAGTTGTCGAAGGTGACTCAAGGAAATAATGAACCCTATGCAGACTTTGTAGATAGGTTGATACAAACAGCTTCAAGAATTTTCGGAGATGCAGAACAGGCCATGCCGTTGATTAAACAACTAGCGTATGAACAGGCCAATAAATGGTGCAAGGATGCCATTAGACCATGGAAAAATAAAGACTTGACCACTTATTTAAGGGTCTGTAGAGACATTAATGAGTCTACTGGAAGCAGTGCAGCATTCGTTGCAGCCCTTGATAGACAAACTAATGCACTCACTGCAGCTTTGGACCAGCGAGGAGGGAGTGGGAAAAAGGGGCCTCCTGGTGCTTGCTTTACCTGTGGACAAATGGGACATTTTAGAGCGAGTTGCCCTTCTGGAGGTATTAGAGGGCCAGGATTGTGTCCTCGTTGCCGGAAAGGAAATCACTGGGTCAGTGAATGTCGTTCAGTAAGGGATAAAGAAGGAAATCTTCTACTGGCTAATACTAGGTTCCAAAAAAACGGGGTGAGGGGCCCACCCCGGGGCCCACAACAAATATGCGGGGTGATTCAGCAAGTACCACGGCAGTGGTATCCACCCACGGAAAAGGGGGTGAAACCCAGGGAAGAAGGGCAACCTCAGGGAGCGCAGGACTGGACATCTGTGCCACCTCCAGACTCGTATTAACACCTGATATGGGTGTTCAAATGATAGACACAGACTGGGATGGCACTACTCCTGCAGGTTCAGTAGGGTTGCTTCTAGGCAGGAGTTCTTCTGCTTTAAGGGGACTTATGGTCCATCCAGGAGTAATCGATCCAGACTTTGAAGGACAGGTTAAGGCTATGGTTTCTTCACCAAAAGGGATTACAGTCATTTCTCCAGGGGATGGAATAGCACAAATGTTAATTTTGCCTAGTCAACATTCCTTGTGGCCTAGTAAGGAGACAACAAAAGGGACTAAGGGATTCAGGTCTACAAATGGGCCCTGGGTTAATTTTACTATGGACCTCCAAGATAGACCCATTATGCAATTAATAGTAGGACACAAACCTTTTATAGGATTACTAGACACAGGAGCTGATAAAAGTATAATAAGTGAGGCTGTTTGGCCCAAAGGTTGGCCTGTAGTTACAGCTAATCAAAATTTGAAAGGGTTGGGTGTAGCTCAATCCCCCAACCAGAGTGCTGCCTCACTGTCTTGGAGGGATAATGAGGGTCATTCAGGGGTTTTCCAACCATATATTTGTAAAATACCTATTTCTTTGTGGGGAAGAGACGTTTTAACCCAGATGAATGCTAAAGTAACAACAAAGGTTAATTCTAAAACCGTAACACATATGATGAAAAGGATGAATTATACAGAAAGTCTGGGGTTGGGAAGGGAACAACAAGGCTCTTCACAGCCCATCCCCCTTCCTCCTCCAAAAAATGATTTCAAAGGGCTGGGTTTTATGTAGGGGCCACTGTTGTTACACCAATTCCAATAGTTTGGAAAGATGATGAGCCACAATGGATTCCACAGTGGCCCTTAACTACAGAAAAGTTACAAGCGGCTCATGAATTAGTACAAGAGCAAGTACAGGCAGGACATTTACAGCTTTCTACTTCTCCTTGGAATACACCCATCTTTGTCATTAAAAAAAGGTCTGGAAAATGGAGACTATTACATGATTTAAGAGCTATCAATGCACAGATGTTTCCTATGGGCCCTATACAACGGGGATTGCCATTAGTTACGGCTTTGCCAAAAAACTGGCCCACTATTATTTTAGATTTAAAGGATTGTTTTTTCTCCATTCCATTACATGAAAAGGACTGTTGGCGGTTTGCTTTTACTTTACCTTCTCTCAATCACGCACAGCCTGATCAAAGATTTGAATGGACCGTACTGCCTCAAGGCATGGCTAATAGTCCCACGTTATGCCAAATATATGTAGATAAAGCCTTAAAACCTACAAGAGACAATTTTCCAGATTTATTGATCTATCATTATATGGATGATATCCTTATCTGTCATGACAATAGGCAATTACTGGAAAAGGCTTTGCAATTTTTAATATCTACTCTGCAACAATATGGTTTAAACATCTCCCCGGACAAACTACAAATGGGAGAAGCTCAAGAATATCTGGGCACTAAACTTACAGCCACTATGGTAAGGCCTTTAAAATTAACTATTAGAACTAGTGAACTTAGAACTTTGAATGACTTTCAAAAACTTCTTGGAGATATAAATTGGATTAGGCCATATTTGAAGATTACCACAGGAGAGTTAAAACCTTTATTTGATATTCTTAAGGGAGACCCTGATCTTTGTTCCCCAAGAGTCCTTACTCCAGAAGGACAAAAAGCTCTTACATTGGTGGAACAAAGATTACAGTCAGATCATACAGAGAGATGTGACCCAGCTCAACCTCTTATGTTAATTATTATTCCAGAACAACATAGTCCATATGGAATTCTATGGCAAGGAGGACCTCTACAGAGTATTAATCTCCCAGCATCGCCTACAAAACAATTACAAACATTTCCAAAGGCGATAGCTCAGTTAATATACAAGGGGTTAGAGGCCTGTGTTACCATATTTGGAGGCCACCCTAAGGTCATTATTATCCCCTATACTAAACTACAAGTGCAGTGGTTGATTCAACATAATGATGACTGGGCTATTTTATATTGCTCAACTACAGCGACATTTGATAACCATTACCCTAAACATCCATGGATACAATTTTGTAGAAATACTCCAATTATATTTCCAAAAGTTACTGAAACACAGCCTTTGCAGCATTGCCAAACTATATTCACTGATGGATCAAAGAATGGAGTGGGAGCAGTAATAATTGGTGATAAAACCGAAATTATCATTCTCCCTCCTTCATCTGCACAAGTGGTGGAACTTGCTGCAGTAGTCTTAGCTTTCAATATCATGATGAATCAACCTTTTAATCTGTTATCTGACAGTCATTATGTGGTACAATCAGTGCCTTGTTTAGAAACTGTGCCTTATATTCCTGATGGATCCGCAGTTGCTCCTTATTTTCGAACTTTGCGTGCCTTAATCTTAGACCGCAAATATCCTTTTTATGTAGGACATACTAGAGTTCATTCAAACCTGCCAGGGCCACTTGCCAAAGCTAATGCAAAAGCTGATAAAACTACAAAAACCGTCTTTGCTTTTACAGCAGTCAAACAAGCCCAGATGTTTCATTCACAGTTTCATGTTAATTCTACTACCCTTAGAAGAAAATTTAATATTTCAAAAGATGTTGCTAGACAAATTGTTAAAACATGTCAACATTGTGCTCCTCTATTACCAGTACAGTCTGTTGGAGTAAATCCCAAGGGACTGTTACCCAATCATATTTGGCAAATGGATGTTACTCATTTTTCAGAATTTGGAAACCTTAAGTATATTCATGTTTCAGTAGATACTGCTTCAGGAGTAATTATGGCCTCTGCCCACACTGGAGAAAAGGTTAAAGATGTTGTACAACATTGCTTACAAGCATTTGCAGCCTGGGGCGTTCCAAAAATCATTAAAACTGATAATGGGCCGGCTTACACATCTAAAAGTTTTCTTCAATTTACACAAAATTTTGGTATACAACTCATCACAGGAATTCCTTATAATCCTCAAGGACAAGGGATAGTGGAGCACACTCATTTAACGTTAAAAAATTGTTTAATAAAACAAAAAGGGGGAATGGGTGCTGACTTTAGCGCACCTAAAGACAAACTAAATTTAGTACTCTTTATTTTAAATTTTTTAAATGTGGATAAGAATGGAAGCACGGCTGCAGAAAGGCATGTTAATCCTGCAAGCACTCAAGTGTGGGTAAAATGGAAAGATATTCTTACAGGAATATGGAAAGGCCCAGATCCAGTTCTTAGGTGGGTCTGAGGGTCTGTTTGTGTTTTCCCACAGGATCAGCAAACGCCGATCTGGATACCTGAAAGGTTGACGAGACTGGTGCATCAAAACAACGATGAAGAACATCATGCTGATAAGCGCCCTATTGATGATGACATGGACACCGGTGCAGACTCGAGACCTATGGGCAATAGTTAAAGCTTGGCCATATCCTTTGCCACTAACTAACACCTCCTCTACCCTCCCACCTTTGTTTTCTACAGAACCTAGGACTGGATTGCCAACTGTCATCATGGATTCCAAGGAAGAACCTTATAATTTTTCTACCCTTTTTCTGCCAGGTACCCTTTGCTTTGATATCTCCACCAATAACAAATTTGTTAATGACGCTTCTCTTGGGCCTTGCCTTCAATTGCAGCGTGAAGTGCAAGGGTTTTTTTCAAGACAGCCTACTAAAGGGAATGGTTTCCAAGAAAGTATGACTATAACCCAGGGTAAAGTTACAGGGACAGGTAAGATTACTACTTCAGGGCAAGTTGCCTTTCTTGAAGGATTAATTCCAAAGCGACTGAAGCTGCCATCTACTGGATTTCGTACACCTCGCATTTTCCCTCCCTGTGATCCCAAATTCTCTAGTCCTCCCGTTTGGACAGGTTGTCAACATGCTCAAAGAGCAGCTCCTATTCAACATGGATTTTATTTCACCCCAAACTTTACATACCAACGATCTGTGTACAATTTTATCAATAACCTCGTCTACTTTAGCTTTTGCCCTAGTTCTCTATGGATAAATCCTTTTGATAATTGGTTCCTATTTACCTCCCAAGCAGGATATACTAATCTTCAACCTTTGTTTGCTTTGCAAGGGGGTTCATTTAAGGCCTGTTATTGGAATCACACTTCAGATGATACTGGCACAGGCCCTTCCCAGGCCAGCAATATACCTTGTAACAATACTGTGACATTGTATTCCACTCCTGTGTGTATTTACTCTCCTTTTATGTTCCTATTAACTAATGTTCTTAATGGCACGACCCTCAACTGCTCTGAAACTAACTGCTATCTTTCTCAGTGTTGGAACGCAACCAAATATTACCGAGCTGTCATTATGCATATTCCTACCTTCTTGCCTATGCCAGTCTCTGTTACAGATGATGAATTGCCAGTATTGCTTTCCAGAAATAAGAGGGACTTTGGAATCACCGCGGCAGTCATTACCACCGTAGTTGCATCAGCGGCAGCAGCCACTGCAGCAGCTGTAGCCTTAACTACGTCAGTACAGTCTGCAGCTACACTCAATAATGTGGTTCAACAGACTGCTACTGCTTTATACACTCAGCAAGCAGTGGATCAACACCTAAAAGCAGGGATTCTTCTTGTAAACCAGTGAGTGGACTTACTTCAAGAACAAATGGACATTTTACAGGAACTGTTAAACGTGGGATGTATTTATCATCTGACGGGACTGTGCGTTACATCTGTAGCTTACCATAACTTCAGCTATGCAGCAAGCTTGTCTAGAATCTTATCTGTTCAGCTTCATACCAGCTGGTCTTATGAATTTGATAATCTTACTGCTATTCTTAGATCTCAAATTGTTAGCCTTAACGCTACTAGAGTCGATATAGCGCCAATGTCTGAAGTGCTAAGTTGGATATCCTCTTCTTTCAGCTTTGTAAAGCAATGGGCAGGAATGGGAGCTTTATTTATCCTCATGGTTATTACTGTTATCTTCCTCATGCGCTTTATCATGCGCATGCACCAAGATTATGCTAGAGATCGCATCATCTTCCATCAGGCCATGGCCGCCCTAGAGGCCGGCAGTTCCCCACAAGTATGGCTCATGATGCTGGACCGGTAGTCATACGGGTAAGGAAGGAGGTGACCCCGTACCGACCTAAGACAGGAGCTGTAGCATGCTCTACAGTTATCCAATGACAGGTAAGGACGGTGGTTGACCACTCCGCCTAAGACAGGCACGGTCCCGAGCGTTATTTTTATAATAAAAAGGGGGGAACTGTCGGGGTGTCCGAGACCCCTGGCCCTAGGTGTGGTGAGGCTAAGATGGCGCTTGGCAGGCTGCCAGCGCGGCTGGATTTTGCGCGGACAATTGACATCATTTTGGGGAAGTTCCAGGGATTGGTTAAATTCCCTCGTGGACAGTGCATGATCACGCATGTCTGCATTTACTGCCTGTATCTGTTCATGCTCTCCCCTCATGCTCAAATGCTGATTGGTTACGGTAATGTATATATTGGAGTGTAAGTTCCTCGAACAAAGGGAGAACAAAGAAAGAATAAAGAGGAAGGGAGTGCGCGCGAATAAAGAGCTGAAAAGAACCAGGTGCCGCGTCTCTCTGTGGGCGGGGAGTGCGATCAGGGGAGTGCAAAATTCCATCACCAGCCCAAGATCCAGGATTACATGGGAAGGATTTGAGAAAGCAAAGCAGAAAACTAAAGTTGTAAGACAGATCACTACATATAAACTCAGGTCTAGGACTATTCATACAAATGAGTACAGTTAAAATAATTTCTTATAAAAAATAAGTATAAAAATATTTTAATTTAGCTAATTTCTATCCCTTTCTCATGTAATAAAAATTAGTACATAATCACAAATCTAATATAATCATTTTATATATTTGCTGACTTTATCTCAAGATTGTTTATATCCATTTCTTCATGAATTCACTACCTAGTATGTGCTTTATGATGAAGCATGCTACAGAATATAAAAGATATAATTCTTCCCTAAATGAACTTATATTTCTATTGAGAGACATCAAGGAAAGTGTCAATTAGTGAATTAAACAAAATAAATTATCATTTATACAGAGACTATGAAATTATTGTCCCAAATTTGAGATTTTAATATAAAGAATCCTTAAACAATCACAGGTCTATTACCAAGCAGAAACATTCCTAAAATGCTTTGAAGTTATTTAGGCCAGGTGCAGTGGTGCATGCCTATAATCCCAGTGGTTCAAGAGACTGAGGCAGAATAATTGCAAGTTCAAAGCCAACAAAAGCAACCTAGCCAGGCTCTAAGTAACTCAACAAAACCCTGTCTTTAAATAAAATACAAAAAGGCTGAGGATGTGGATTAGTGTTTAATTGCCCCTGGGTCCAATCCCTGGTACCAAAAATAAAAGTTATTTAGTTACAAGTGGCAAATAATATGATCAAGACTTTATAAACCTGCTTCAATTTTTGAAGTATAACTCTAGGAACAGAATTGCTGCTTCATATGATAATTTTATATTTAAATGTGAGGGGAAATGGTATGAATTAATTTTTGAAAATTAAAAAAATTTAAACATTTAAAAAATCTAAATAGCTCTGAATTCTCTATTCTTGCAAGTACTTTAGAAAAATTCTACACCTCTCTTTAGTGTAAAATAATTTTTATCCTATTAACAACAAACCTAAACTACATAAGGAAACAATGTGAATGAAGAAATTATCAGGCACTGACCAAAAAGATGCAGAATTTTTGTTAAAGCTATTAGTGAAAGCAAGGAAATAAGCAATATCAGATTATGGTAGTCCTTGCTCCCTTCAATCTCTTCAATAGCTATTATGATATTCTAAAATATTATATTGAAGTAGGAGGATCACCAAACCAAAAGCCAGCAATTTATCAAGACTTTCAAAATGAAAACTAAAAAGAACTAGGTATACAGTCCAATGGTAGAGTAGTCCTGGGTTCAATTCCCAGTACCACCCCTCCCTCCACAGAGAAACATGTACCATAAACCACCCACGAAGTTGCATACGGTGCTTATTTTATTTCTGCATATCACTGGCAAACATAATGGCAAGGCTCTTCTACCTTAAAAATGAATGAGCTGGGCATGCTAACAAGGATCACAAGTTCAAAGGTAGCCTTAGCTATGTAGCAGGGTCCTAAGCAATTTAGCAAGACACTAAACAAATTACCAAGACCCCATCTCAAAGTGCTAAAAAGTGCTAGAGATGTGACTCAGTGGTGAAGCATCACTGAGATCAATCCCTGGTATCAAAAAACAAACAAACAAAAAATGCCCCTGAACACACTGAATTTAAGAAATACCAATAATTCAATGAGTTTCTGAAAGAAAATTAGAATCTTGTTTCAGGTATCTAGCAGATATCATGTAAGAAAAATAGAAAATTATAAGATAAATTTTGGGATTTGATACAAAGGCAATATTTCCCCTCCTCCATGTAACTATTACCAAACTATCATTTTAAATTGCTACTAGCCCATCTCTCCTACACCATATTAAACACAAAACAGCAGCTCTCAGTGAAGTCTTAGCAAGAGCTAGGAGATCTGGGACAAAAGATACATTGCTGTAGACTTTGAAGCAAAGAAAAGTACAGATAGAGACTGTGACAAACAAAATTGAAAAACAAAATTTATTCATGATGAACCTTAGATTTGGTAGATAGTCAATATGCATACAGCACATTGAAAAACTATGCTGAGATCACAAACAAATTTCACAAATGTTCTATGCATTTTTAAGCTACATTATTTCAGGTTATAAGACTAACACAAATATTTAAATGTCAAATTAAATGTCAAAATATTTATTTAAAAATTAGGATAATATTATGCAATATATCATTGTTTATGAACTGGTGTAAAACAGAAATGTGGGAAGGAATAATTCATTATGACTTGAGACAGGCATAGTAACAATATTGGAGTGAAAGTAGAATATTCAAGTAAGCAAGAGAAATATATATACAATATTGTGTTTCCTAAAACACCAGAGAATGAGAGAGAGAAATTAAAGGTTATTATGACTTTATCTAGATAGTAAATTCACATTGTTTATAAAGTAATTAAATTGGGGAAGTATCTCCATCCCAAATATGTGGTATTATCCTTGCTGCTATTTTCTTCAATAGTAATTTTTTCACCAAATTCAGATAATGATCCACCAATATTCTGGCATCCTCCAAGAGTGAGGGATGGCCTTCTCTTAAAATTTTCATCCTATCTATTGAGTGTGAGTTGAAAGAATTCTGAAAGAATGAACATAAAAGTGAAGTTATCAATATTTTACTGCTCAAGAAAACAATGTCATTCTGCATTTACTGGGAATCTTCAAAATAGGAATATGATGAATATAGTCAGGAACTTTTCACTTTGCCAAACATCACAAAATTCAACCTTTTATTTAAAAAGATGCATTTGCTAATTAATCATATATTTGTCATTAGTAAAATAGAAATTTTGCATAATTAGAATTCAATCATAATAATGAAATTTAGAAAGTTTGGAAATTTTATTAAAAAGTACTTTCTAAAAGATTCTATATCTACAAATCACAATCACATAGGAACCAGTCAGTAGATATCTTCATATATAACCATGGGTTAGGAGAGGTAAAGAGGAAAGGAAAAAGAATAATCTTTGACCTTTTACTATGCCACTTTCATGTATTAGAAAATTTTCTAAAAAAATTTTTCTAGTCCAAGTCAGACCAATAACAAATAATTAGACTTAAAAATAGGATTGGCCATGGACTTTATCTTCCACATTATAGCATATCTGAAATCAGGGTGTATTTCAAAATTAGTAGGATGTCAAAATGTAATTGAAAGCATTTTTTCTTTCTTATACATACATGAATGAATGATACAATTCATGGTGTAGTCTTACAAAAGGTGAAACAATATACTTGCTCCCAAACCCATTTTTTCAACAATTTACCCATCACTTCTTTCTGATTTACTTTCTGATTTGCAGTGAGCTGGTATAACAGATCACCATTTTTCTATAAGCATTATCCTGCAAAAGAGTAAGGTCCTCATAAGCTCTTTATGTTTGGACTGGGGTTGTGGCTCAGTGGTGGACTGATTTCCTAGCATATGTGAGGCACTTGGTTTAATGTTCAGTACCCCATAAAAATAAATAAACAAAAGAAAGGAATTGTATCTATCTAAACTTTGTTTTTAAAAACTTCTTTATGCTAAAATACATGTCTTAACAACCACCTCTGTTTACCTATTTCTGTCTGTGTTTTGCTTATTGTCTCATTCTAAGGTTGTATTCTAAGTACTTGAGTTTGCTGAACAGGTCAACTCTGCATAAGATACTAGTTATGTAATAATTTTTGTTTGCTCAGAGTTTAGATGGAGGGTGTCATGTACAAATTTACAAGTAGCATTAATTTTTTTCTTACCATCTTCATATTATATTTACTATACATTTCAAAATAAACACTGAGAAAAATATAAAACAACACACATTGAAATAGCAAGAATTACAATTATACTATACTAAAGACTTTTTTTACTCCTAAGCTGTAAATAGGAGACACAGTTTGGTGAATTATTGAAAAGACTTCATGCCTTAGCTTGGTTTGGTTATACCACCAATATTACAAGTATATTCTGCTGAATATTTTCTATTAATTTATCATTTGGATAACTATTCCTCTTTTCAACTGTATCCAACCTGCAATTAAACATATCTGTTGGGTTACTTTTTTATTTTAATTATTTTTATTGTAAACAAATGGGATACATGTTGTTTCTGTTGGTACATGGAGTAATAGCATACCATTTGAGTAATCATACATTTATATAGGGTAATGATGTTTGATTCATTCTGTTATTTTTTCCTTCCCACCACCCCTCCCACCCATCTTTTCCCTCTATATAGTCCCTCCTTCCTCCATTCTTGTCCCCTCCCACCCCCAGTATGTGTCATCATTCACTTATCAGTGAGATCATTCATCCTTTTCTTTTTTGAGATTGGCTTATCCCACCATGATATTTTCCAATTTTATCCATTTACCTGCAAATGCCATACTTTTATTATTCTTTATAGCTGAGTAATATTCCATTGTATATATATACCACAGTTTTTTTTATCCATTCATCAATTGAAGGACATCTAGGTTGGTTCAACAGCCTGTCTATTGTGAATTGAGCAACTATGAACATTGTTGTGGCTGTATCTCTGTAGTATGCTGATTTAAAGTCCTTTGGGTATAGTCCAAGGAGTGGGATAGCTGGGTCAAGTGGTGGGTCCATTCCAAGTTTTCTAAGGAATCTCCACACTGCTCTCCAGAGTGGTTGCACTAATTTGCAGCCCCACCAGCAATGTATGAGTGCACTTTTTTCCCCACATCTTCTCCAACACCTATTGTTGCTTGTATTCTTGATAATTTCCATTCTAATCGGGGTGAGATGGAATCTTAGTGTAGTTTTGATTTGCATTTCTCTTATTACTAAAGATCGTGAATATTTTTTATATGTTTGTTGATTGCTTGTAGATCTTCTTCTGTGAAGCATCTGTTCATATCCTTAGCCCATTTGTTGATTGGGTTATTTGTATTCTTTGTGTAGAGTTTTTTGAGTTCTTTATATATTCTGGAAATTAGTGCTCTATCTGAAGTATGAGTGGCAAAGATATTCTCCCACTCTGTAGTCTCTCTCTTCACATTGCTGATAGTTTCCTTTGCTGAGAGAAAGCTATTTAGTTTCAATCTATATGAGTTATTGATTCTTGCTTTTAATTCTTGTGCTTTGTGTGTCCTGTTAAGGAAGTCTGATCCTAAGCCGACAAGTTGAAGAATTGGACCTACTTTTCCTTCTATAAGATGCAGGGTCTCTGGTCTGATTTCAAGGTCCTTGATCCATTGTGAGTTGATTTTTTGCAGGGTGAGAGATAGGGGTTTAGTTTCATTCTGTTGCATATGGATGTCCAGTTTTCCCAGCACCGTTTGTTGAAGAAGCTATCTTTTCTCCATTGCATATTTTTGGCACCTTTGTCTAGTATGAGAAAATAATATTTATTTGGGTTTGTGTCCGTGTCCTCTATTCTGTACCATTGATCTTCCTATCATTCCTCCCATGCCATTTTTCTTACTATTGCTTTGTAGTATAGTTGAAGTTCTGGTATTGCGATACCCCATGCTTCATTCTTCCTGCTAAGGATTGCTTTAGCTATTCTGGGTTTCTTTTTCTTCCAGATGAATTTCATGATTGCTTGCACTATTTCTGTAAGGTACATCATTGGGATTTTAATTGGAATTGCATTGAATCTGTATAGCACTTTTGGTAGTATGGTCATTTTGACAATACTAATTCTGTCTATCCAAGAACATGGGAGATCGTTCCATTTTCTAAAGTCTTCCTCAATTTCTTTCTTCAATGTTTTAAAGTTTTCATTGTAGAGATTTCTTAACTCTTTGGTTAGATTGATTCCCAAGTATTTTATTTTCTTTGAGGCTAATGCAAATGGAGTTGTTTTCCTCATTTCCCTTTCAGCTGTTTCATCACTTGTGCAATAAAATGCTTTATATTTATGCATGTTGATTTTATAGCCTTCTATTTTGCTGAATTCATTGATGAGGTCTAGAAGTTTTCTGGAGGAGTTTTTTTGATCCTCTAAATACAGAATCATGTCATTAGCAAATAGTGACAGCTTAAGTTCCTTTTTTCTTATTCGTATCCTTTAATTTCTTTAGTCTGCCTAATTGCTCTGGCTAGAAATTCAAGGACAATGTTGAATAGAAGTGGTGAAAGAGGACATACCTGCCTTGTTCCCATTTTTAAAGGGAATGCTTTCAGTTTTTCTTCATTAAGAATGATGTTGGCCATGGGTTTAGCATAAATAACCTTTACAATGCTCAGGTATGTTCCTACTATCACTATTTTTTCTAGTGTTTTGAGCATGAAGGGGTGCTGTATTTTGTCAAACGCTTTTTCTGCATCAATTGAAATAACCACATGATTCTAATCCTTAAGTCTATTGACATGATGGATTACTTTTATTGGTTTTCAGATGTTAAACCATCCTTGCATTCCAGGGATGAAACCCACTTGGTTGTGGTGCACAATTTTCTTAATGTTTTTGGATATGGTTTGCCAGTATTTTGTTAAGGATCTTTGCATCTATATTCATCAAAAATATTGGTCTAAAATTTTCTTTCCTTGATGTGTCTTTGCCTGGTTTGGTTATGAGGGTGATATTAGCTTCATAGAATGTGTTTGGTTGGGTACCATCCTTTTCTATTTCCTGTAATACTTTGAGTATTGGAATGAGTTCTTCTTTGAAGGTCTTGTAGAACTTTGCTGAGAATCCATCTGGTCCTGGGCTTTTCTTGGATGGTAGGTTTTTAATGGCTTCTTTTATTTCATTGCTAGATATTGATCTCTTTAAGTTGTGCATGTCCTCCTTTTTCAGTTTGAGAGGAGCATATGACTGTAGAAATTTTCAATGTCTTCAGTAGTTTCTATTTTGTTGGAATACAGATTTTCAAGGTAGCTTCTCATTATGTTATATATCTCAGTGGTGTCTGTCATGATATTTCCTTTTTCATCACAAATTTTAGTAATTTGAGTTTTCTCTCTCCTTCAGTTTGTGTGGCTAAGGATTTGCCTACTTTGTTTACTTTTTAAAGAACCAACCTTTAGTTTTGTCAATTTTTTGAATTTTTTATATTTCTATTTCATTGATTTCAGCTCTGATTTTAATTATTTCCTGTCTTCTACTACTTTTGCTGGTATTCTGTTCTTCTTTTTCTAGGGCTTTGAACTGTAATGTTAGGACATTTAGTTTTTGACTTTTCATTATTTTCTGGAATGTGCTCCATGCAATGAATTTTCCTCTTAGTATCACTTTCATAGTGTCCCAGAGATTTGTATATGTTGTATCATCTTTCTCATTGACCTATGAGAAATTTTTTATCTCCTCCCTGATGTTTTCTGTTATCCATGTTTCATTCAATAGCATATTATTTAGTCTCCAGGTGTTGGAGTAATTTCTTTTTTTTATGTTGTCATTGATTTCTACTCTCAGTGCATTATGATTTGATAGAACACAAGACAGTATCTCTATTTTTTTGCATTTCCTAAGGGCTGCTTTTTGGCTTAACATAAGGTCTATTTTCAAGAGGGTTCCATGTGCTGCTGAGAAGAAAGTGAATCTGCTCGTTGATGGATGGAATATTCTATATATGTCTATTAAGTCTAGGTTATTGATTGTGTTATTAAGTTCTATGGTTCTTTGGTTGTTTTTTGTCTGGAAGAGCTATCTAGGGTGACAGTGGTGTATTAAAGTCACCAGAATTATTTTGTTGTGGTCTATGTGTTTCCTGAAATTGAGAAGGATTTGTATGATATACAGTGATGCACCATTGCTTCGGGCTTAAATATGTACTATTGTTATGTCTTCCTGGTTTATGGTTCCCTTAAGCAGTATGAAATGTCCTTCTTTATCCCTTCTGACTAATTTTGGCTTGAAGTTTACTTATCTGATATAAGGATGGAAACCCCCACTTTTTTACTGAGTCCACGTGCATGGTAGGTTTTCCCCATCCTTTCACCGTTAGTCTGTGGATGTCTTTTTCTATGAGATGAGTTTCTTGCTGGCAGCATATTGTTGGGTCTTTCTTTTTAATCCACTCTGCTAGTCTATGTCTTTTGATTAATGAGTTTAGGCCATTAACATTCAGGGTTATTATTGAGATATGATTTGTATTCCCAGTCATTTGGCTTATTTTTCCTTTTTAAGTTGGTTTGGTTTCTCCTTTGAGTGATTTTTCTCTAAGGTAGTTCTTCCCTTTGCTGATCTACATTGGTGTTTTTCATTTACTCCTCAAGGAATATTTTGTTGAGAACATTCTGTAGCACAGGCTTTCTATTTGTCAATTCTTTTAACTTTTGTTTATCATGGAAGAATTTTATTTCATCTTCAAATCTGAAGGTAAGTTTTGCTGGGTATAGGATTCTTGGTTAGCAACCATGTTCTTTCAGAGTTTGAAATATGTTGTTCCAGGCCCTTCTAGCTTTTAGAGTCTGGGTTGAGAAGTCATCTGCTATCCATATTGGTCTCCCCCTATATGTAATCTGATGTTTTTCTCTTGTGGTCTTCAAAATCTTATCTTTATTTTGAATGTTAGGCATTTTAAAAATAATGTGCCTTGGTGTGGATCTGTTGTGATTTTGTGCATTTGTTGTTCTGTAAACCTCTTGTATTTGATTTTACATTTCATTCTTCACGTTTGGAAAATTTTCTGATATTATTTCATTGAATAGATTGTTCATTCCTTTGGTTTGTATCTCTGTGCCTTCCTCAATCCCAATAATTCTTAAATTTGGTCTTTTCATGATGTCACATAGTTCTTGGAGATTCTGTTCATGATTGCTTACCATCTTCTTTTTTTTTGGGTAACTTTATTTTCAAGATTAAATATTTTATCTTCATTGTCTGAGGTTCCAAGTGGTCTAGTCTTTTGGTGATACTTTCCATTGAGTTTTTTATTTGGTTTATTGTTTCCTTCATTTCAAGGATTTCTGTTTTTTTGTTTGTATGCTTGTTTGTTTTTTTGAGAATCTCCATCTCTGTGTTGAAATGATCTTTTGCTTCCTGTAGTTGCTCTTTCAGCTTATTGGTATTATCATTCATTGCCTGCATTTGCTCTCTTATCTCATCTTTGCTTCCTGAATCATCTTAATCATGTTTATTTTGAAGTCCTTTTCTGACATTCTTATAACATACTCTCATTGGATTCTAGTAATACAGAATCTAGATTTGTTTGGATCATTTTCTTCCCTTGTTTTTTTCATGTTGTTCATGTATCTTTCCCTCTAGCACTGCAGATCTGGGGTATTGCAGATTTCCCCCTATAGGCTTATAGTGGCCCTATAGGTTTCAAAAACTTTTCTTTAAGGGAATATCAATATTAGCAGTGCCCAATTCAGACACTATGAAATCCTAGACCAAATAGCCCCTATGAGGACAATAACAAAATTGTCATAATAAACAGAATGAGTTCAAATATTATCTTCAGTAAAACAAACAGATTTTAAATAAGGTCTGCAGTTTCTAATGGAGGACAAAGAGAATGCAGTTGTTTGTAGAATGTGGGTGTTAATGGGATAAGTAAAGAATATACAGAAGTTCTAGATAATGGAAAGTGTGAGAGTGTAATCAAAAGAATTGGATGTTAGCATGCAAAAAAGGGAGAAAGAGACTCTGAGGAATCAGGTAAACAAAAGGAAAAGGGAGCTAAAAAAGCAAAGAAATAAAAACTTAAATTTTTTCAATAAGGAGAAAATAGAAAATCTACAGTATAACAGTCATATAATAAATGAAACCTCCTAGTCTTCAGTATCCTGATGCATGAGAGGTACCTGACAATGAGCTTCAAATCTCCAGCAGGCAACTCAGAATGGGATTTTCCCCACCTCAAGATTCTTGCAATGGCTTCCAGGATTATCCAAGATTGCCATTCTAGCTTTGAAATGTGTTGGCAAATGGGGAGCTGCAGCTAAGGGTGTGGACTTGGTCAGCTGGAGGTCCTGGAGGTGGGATGCGGTTGTTCAGGCAGGGTTCCTGGAGGTCGGGTGTGTTTGGTGTGGTTGTGCCATCCTGGAGGCCAGGTGCAATCATTCGGTCTGGGGTCCCAGTGATTGTGTATAGTCAGTTGGTCTGGGGGTTCTGGCAGCAGGGAGCAGTCAGTCGATATGAGCGACCCAGAGGCAGGGAGTGATCAATCAGGCTGAGGGATCCTGAAGACAGGGCTCAGTCAATCTGGCCAGGGATCCTTAGGGACCTGGCAGTTTTCTCAAAATGGCGGCAGCCACGTGTAATCAAACCTGCAGGTATGGTCACAGTGAATTTCCAGGCAACAGTAGGCAGCTGGCACTCCACTGGCGGTCAGTGATCAGTTTGCTGACTGTTTTTGGATGATCAGGAGGTGAACCTCAAGCATTGGGTGATGGATAGGTGTAAGGCAGGGGATGGACAGGCAAGAAGCAGGAAAATGGTGGATGATAGTCGCCTGACAGTGAACAATCTGCACTCAAAAAGGTGTCAATATGCTGGCAGACTGCAGGTGATCACAGCAGATAAATGGGGTAAACAACAGGGGATCAATAAGCAGCAAAAATTGCCTCACCAAGATACAGATATCCTCTGCTTGAAGCCGGAGCTATGGAGTGACAAGGAATGCAGCCTCCCTCTATTTTGCCATCTTGGATCCCCTCTCTATTGTGTTCTTAATTTTAGTTACTACATTTTTTTCTGATTCAAATTTTCTTTTCTATAGATCCCACTTCTATAGTAAAATTTTCAATCTCAGCATGCAATTTCATAACTAGATTAGTTATCATACTTCAATGCCTCTGTAACTTCCAAGTCTGTGTAATCTACATCAAGACTATTTTGATGCTTTGAACCCTTCCTGTTCTTGATTTTTACTTCTTGGTCTTACTCTACACCAAGCAATTTTGTATTGACTGCCAAGCACTCTACGTGAATGATCTTACAAAATGCCTATAGGAAAAATATACAGATTCCAGATGCTTTTACCTTCTGCCAAAGAAAATTTAATTATTTTCTAGAGGGAAGTCAAAGTGGAAGAACAGAGCAACTCAGTCAAATCAGGAACAGAGATTGCTTGAGACTGAGTTTGAACACTATTATAAAGATTGACCTGCCTGTGGTTTTTCCTCACACTTATGACATGGCCCATCAACAGATTCCACTGTAACCTGAGCCAGAACAACAAACTATCAAAAGCTCCATGCAACTTCTCCAGTTGCTTTTTGCTTGTCTTTTATACCCTACTCAGCTTTTATTCTTTTTCTCTACACAGCTAAAAAGTTAGAAAACACAGGAGAAAACCCAGTACAGAATATGTCTGTATTCTTCTCTCCTGAATCTTAACTGACTCAGTAGTTCTACAATGTCCTCAAAAGCATTTTAGTTTCTTTACACTTCTAGTAGATTCAGCAGAAACTTAATCTTCTACAAGTTACTACATCATAGGCAAAAATGGAGTTTGGGATGTGGATTTAAAGATAACATAACCCAGGTATTTTACCAAGCAAGGAGGTAGTCAATGAAATCAAAAGGTGATTCCAGAAAGAAACCTGTTTAGGGCTATCATATGTTGAATTTTATATCTGACTGTCAAACTTATCAAGCTACCTTCATGGTCAGTCATCAATGACATTCATTTAAACATGTTAGATATTTAAGATTAACCAAGCTATGTCACTCTCACCTCTCTAGATGAGTCTGAAATAAGACTTTACCCTAGAGACACTAGAGAGAATTCCTCTAGAAAGTCATCAAGCATGGTAATTTTGTTGACCCCAACAGAGTAATCAAGAAATCTATATTCTACAAAAATCCTAAGAGCTGGTAGCTCATAACCACCAACTTCTTAGACAGCAAAGTTTTTGAAAACAGTCATATGGTTACTGATGTCTAACCAAATACATAGACATCATTTCAGAATCTGGGCATACAATTTTTTTTAATTGGACCTGCCTATTTTGAAATTTTTGAAAACTGGAACCTGCCTATTTTTCATAATAATGAATAAGAATAAAATTAAGAAAACATAACAGAAATCATTTATATCACATACTAAAAGATCAATTATATATGGATTCAGTATACATTTATAGCAGAGTCTGGCTATTTAAAACAGCAGTCAACAGTCAAATGTGGCTAATGAGTACTTGAAGGAAGTTATTACAAACTGAGTTGTGCCATAAATGTGAAATACACATCAATTTTAAAGACTTAGTAGGAAAAAAGAATATGAAATAATTCAATAATTGTAATGAGAATCATAGAAATAGAAAATAGAAATGGCAGCTGCTGGGGGAAAAAGTGAAATAAGAATTACTGGTTACTTGATACAGATCTTCAGTTTTACAAGATAAAAAGAATTCTCAGAGACAGGTAATGGTGATGGTTGCAAAACAACATGAAATATTTTCATAATAACAAACACAATAATGGTTAAGTCAGTACATATTAAATGTACTTTTAAAAAACCAAAAACCCTTAGTTGCCTAGGACAGTAATAAGCATTTATTATCTCACAAAATTCTAACTTTAATCACATTTTAATTGTTCTACTGATACTGCAGAAAAGATATTCTGGATATATTTAAGTAAAATACATTACTAAATTAAATCCATCTTTAAGAATATCTTTCAAAAATACATGTTCAAAAGTTTCCTACAGAGGACAGAGAAAGTTCTTTCCATGTATGAGTTCATTTCTGAGTGAAAAATATAAGGGTTGTCTGTTTAGTTGAATATTTCCAAGAATCAGATCAATAATATTAGATTGGGGCTACAGAATGAATTTCAGAAATTATCAGATTCAGATGTAGCAAAAGTATAAAACATTTGAATACTCCATGTAAAAAGGAAGAGGGACAATATAATAATGACAGAAACAGGAAAACCTTCATTTATATTAGTCCACATGGAAATAACTTTGATAGTTGCTATTATTTTATTTTATTTGAAATAATTTTATTTTAGACATGCAAGAAAATATATTTCAGGATCTACTAATTTAAAGAAAGCAGATGTACTCAGATAACAAAAGCAAAATCAGCACACAGCATCTGAAGCAAACAGGCTAGTCCCTGAATATAATTACTTTTTAAGGTAACCATGACCACAAAATATGTTTCTTACATGAAGATCTATACATTATTTGAAAGTACTCAAATTATGTCTTGACGTGAACCATACATCCCAGGGACTTAATGTTTTTAATTACATGGTTCCACTGTGGGTATGTGGGAAAATTTGGGAGAAAAAATGAATAATGGGGGGTGGTATTATCTAAAATAACTACTGAGTGAATTGTGCTGCAGCTTTTATTTATGAGATATACTTATTTTTTTATGCCAGAGTGACTAAAAATTTTAAAAAAATTAATAAATATAGTTTGCTTACAATTTATAAACATTTAGGTATTGAGACAACAGGAGAATTTTTTATCTACATGAATAAGTTCAGTATTGATACATGCAAAGGGGTTTCACTGAGCAATATATAGTGCAGAAGACATTTATAACATAACTTTCTGAAAGTTCTTCAAGAGATTGATCAATATCATAATATAGCACAAATGTGATTCAATAAATATGGCACTACAAAATTTCTTAACTGAAAGTTTTAACTACTTTACATGAGTACAAATTAATTTTAGTGTCTTGTGTCATTTAAACATACTCTTTTATGTGATACACTAGAACATTCTAACTCAGTTTGCAAGAAAATCACAGTATAGTTTTGCTTTGTTTGCTATTCCCCTTCAAAAATTGAAGACTGAATAACATTAAATATTATGAAACTGCTTACTTGGACAGAGTATGTCATCCAAATTCTCTTTGATGAGCAATAATGGATGCTGTTTTCTCTTTTAAAATAATCACAGATGCCTCATTACGTGTAACATGGACCTGCTGAAGATGAACTGTTACTCAAAACATTCACATGTCATTACTTTTCAGAAGAATAAAATATATCAAGATCATATATAGAATGAAATAATATAGGAAAGATGAATGCAAACAAGAAAACATAAAATTGTAATGGTACTGGTTCTGAAATATTCTATTATTGTTTTACAAGACAGTTACCAAGGTGAGGATATTTTTTCATAAATATTTCAGCTCTCTATTTCCTCTTCAAAATTGTGCATACATGATGAGTATTCACTTAGTGCACAGGGACATGCATGTTGTGACTCCTATAGTAAATAAGCTTGCTGAATTGCTTTAATAACATTTTTTTGGATGTTTTCTTAACTTTTCTCCCAAAATAAACTCATCCAAAATAAAATAATCCTTCCCAAAATGATAGATGATATCAAGTTCACAACACTGTCAAGAAATTTACACATAAGTTAATTGTTTCCAGTTTATGTAATTCATTTTTCTGATCCTCAATAGCACAGCAACAGGCAAACTGGAATATCTTTTGAAAATAATCTTCAGAGATCAACACTCAAGGAAACACATTTGAGTTTCCTTGATAAGTGGTCTAAAAAGATTCTTATGTGATCTTTTCCTTCTCTTTATATGACATTGGGAAATACCATTTCAGTAGTCTACACTTGACCTGACAACTGAAAAACAGCATACACTACATGGCAGCTGTTGGCCATGCACATGGTGGAGCTTAACAAGGGTGACTGAGGGGAAGCCCTGGAAATGTGATTAAGAAAAAGAAACCATGCTGCTGTGGTGAGGCAGAATTCAAGAGATGGAACATCTGGCAGAGTGCATTGAACAAAAATGAAGATGGGTTTATATGGGAAAATATATATAATTAGAAAAATTGAAAGAAGTTAGAAAGATGGACAGCACATTCTTGGATTTTCACACCATTTTAAAATAAAAAGAGAGTTCTATAAATGTATTTCTTAGTGTGGCTGAGTCTCTTCATCCCTATCTCCAGCATATACACACAATTATAAACTCTAGACAAAGGACAACAAAAGGAATCCTGCCTGAATACACTAAAGTACTAAGTCAGGACAGAGAATAGAGGTCCATTTAACACTTTGAAAAAGGCAATGTCATGGCATTGGAAAGGGCACAGGTTTTCCTTCCTCTTTTTGCTTGAGGAGAGACTACAGGGTGGATGGGGGTAAAAACATATTTAAAGAAACCTGTAGCCTTGGTTCATGAAGACCCAGAAAACAGAGTTAATCCCCAGATTATGGAAAGTGAGAGGTAATGCCAGGAAGTAGAAAATCTGAGAGTGGGAACCTCAATTTTGTGGCTACCTTCTGCCCACATCTCTGTCTAAAGACTAAAGGAGACATTAGTGGGCAAATTGGGAACAAATTAAAGCCAACAGAACTGAGATCTGAAGATCCATGAGGAGAAAGTTTCTGATGACTGACCTAATGACAACTTTAGGAATCTAAACTGATGAGGCTAAGTCATGAACAAAAGATGGAAAATATGTCTGTGCATGTTTTGGCGATGTGTATAAAGCAGGTGATACAGGGAACTGGAAATTGCCTTATAAAAACAAATTAAAAATGAGAAATAACTCAAAATGATATTAAATAAAAATCATATCTCAATAATAACATTGATGTTAATGCTATAACTCATCAATCAAAAGACATAGTCTGTAAGATTGGATTAAAAAGGAAGACCCAACAATATGCTATCTCCAAAGACTCTCCTCATGGACAAAGACATTCATGAGTTAAGGTATAAGAATTGAAAACAAATATCATTCATGTGGAACTCATATACATGGAGACTTTAATATTCTTATATCAGATAGAGTGGACTTGAAGTCAAAGTTAATCAAAAGGAACAAAGAATGTCATATCATACTGCTTAAGGGAATTATTCACCAGGAAGACATACCAATTATAAACATCCATGCCCCCCAAAATGGAGCATCTACTTATATCAAATCTTTCTCAAATTCAATAATCAAATAAACCAAAACACAGTACTACTGGGTGATTTTAATATATCCCTAACAACAAATGATAGATCCTCCAACCAAAAATTAAAGAAGGTTTAGAAATATACAATAAAATTAATAATTCAGACATAACTGAGATATAGAATATTTCATTCATTAGTGATTTAATACACTTTTTTCTCAATAATACAAGTATCCTTCACTGAAATAGATCATATTTTAAACCACAAAGCAATTCTGTGTAAATGCAAACTACAGCATTAAACCCTTGGACTATATCACCATAAAAGAAGGGAAAGAGAAATCAATGATAAAATAAAAAACAGTGATTACTCTGACAACTGGACAGTAAATACTACACTATTGAATAGCTAATGGATAGCTGAATCAGAGACAAAATTTTAAAAATACATAGAGGTAAATGAGAATGCTGACACAGCATATCATAATTACTGGGACATTGTTAAGGAACTTCTAAGAGAAAGGATTACTGCATTGAATTCATTTGAAAAAAGAATAGAAAATTCCAACTAAATAACCTAAAACTACTTCTCAAAGCCGAAGAAAAGAACAAATCTATACCCAAACAGTAGAAGACAGAAAATAATTAAAATCAGTACCAAAATCAATGACATGAAATAGAAAATTCAAAATGTCAATGGAAAAAAAGTTGCTTCTTTGAAAAATTAATAAAATTAATAAACACTTAGCCAAGCTAATGAAGAAAACAGAAAGAAAACTCAAATTACTAAAATTTATGATGAAAATGAAATATTACCACAGACACTATTGAAATGCAGATGAGAGAAACTATTGTGAAAATCTATAATTTAATAAAATAGAAAATCACAGAGATCAACAAATTTCTAGAGAAATATTACCTACACAAATTAATGTAGGACACAGAATATTAAAACACACCAATTTCAAGCAGTGAAATAGAAGATGCCATCAAAAGTCCACCAAGAAAAAAAAAAAACAAAAACAAAAACCGGTACCAAATATATTCTCACTCAAGTCCTTCCAGACATTCAAAGAAGATTTTATCCCAATATTTCTCAAATTATTCCATGAAACAGAAAAGGGGGAAACACTTCAAAACTCATTCTATGATCTTAGTTTCACCCTGATACCAAAACCAGACAAAGATTAATCAAGGAAAGAAAACTTCTGACTAATATCCCTGATGAATGTAGATGCAAAAATTCTTAAGAAAATACTGGCAAATTGCATACAAAATCATATTAAAAAGGATAGAGTACCATGATCAAGTAAGTTTCATGCCAGGAATGCAAGGATGGTCCAACATACTTAAATCAATAAAAATAATTTATTGCATCAATAGATTAAACACAATAATCACATGATTATCACAATAGACAAAGAGCATTTGACAAAATCATTCATGCTCTATACAGTAAAAAAATTAGGGTAGTTCAAACATTCCTCAATATTGTAAATAGTATATATGCTAAACCCAAGGCCAATATCATTCTAAATGTATAAAATTTAAAATTTTTCCTGCAGAAACTGGAATGAGAGAGGGAAGTTTTTTTTTTTTTTTTTTTTTTTGCCACTTCTATTCAACTTAGTACTTAGTACTTACAAACCTCACTGGAACAATTAAACAAAAGAAAGAATTGAAAGTGATATGAATAGGAAAAGTTGATCTTAAATTATTTCTCTTTGCCAATGACATGATTCAATATATAGAAGACCCAAGAACCCCATCAGAAGGCTTCTAGAATTCATTAACAGATTATGCAAATTAACTGAATATAAAGTAAATACCCATAAACCAATTGTGTTCCTATATATCACTGATGAATCAGCTGAAATGAAATTAGGAAACTCTCCCATTCATAATAGGCTCAAAAAATTCTCAGGTATCAATCTAACAAAAGAGGTGAATGACTTCTACATTGAAAACTACAGAACATTAAAAATAGTAATTGAAGAAGACCTCAGCAGTTGCAAAGCTCTCCCATGTTCTGGGATAGGCAGAATTAATATGCCAAAATGGCCATACTACCACAAGAATTATAGAGATTTAATTCAATTCCTATAAAAATTCCAGTTATTTTCTTCACAGAAATAGAAATGTCACTCATGAAATGTATTTGGAAAACAAGTGGTCCTGAATAACTAAAGCAATCCTTATTAGAAAAGTGAAGCAAAAGGCAACACAATATTATGCCTTAAGTTATACTACAGAGTTATAGTAACAAAAACAGCAAGCTATTGATACCAAAACAGACATGAAGACAAACAGGACAGAAAAGAGAAAAAACAAACTTCTGTATATGCAGTTAATTTATTCTAGAAAAAGGTGCCACAAACACATGACTCTTATTCTTCAGCCTGCACAAAATTCAACTTACTTTAGTTCAAGAACCTAGATATTAAAAGAGATTGTTTACCTCGTAGAAAAAAATAGAGGAAAAATTGTCCACCATTTTAGCTTAGAAATTGACATCCTCAACAAGATTTCTAAAGCACAAATGGTAAAATCAAGAATCAATAAAAGCATGATATCAACATATATTCCCCACAGAAAAGAAAATGAGAATGTGATCAGAATGCCTACAGAATGGGAGAAATCTTTCCCAAATTTTCTTCAGGAGAGCATTAAACTCTAGGATATATAAAGAACTCAAAAAGCTTACACACACACACACACACACACACACACACACACATACATACATACAATAACCCAAACATTAAGCAGGCAAAGGAATTTAGCAGGCACTTCACAGAAGAAATACAAATTGTCCAAAAACATATGAAAAAATGTTCAATATCTCTAGCATAAAGAAATGCAAATCGAAACTACAATGAGATTACCTCCAACTCCAGTCAGAATGGCAAATATCAAGAATACAGGTAATGTTGGTGAGAATGTGGGGGATAATGCTCACTCATACACTGCTGGTGGTATTGCAAATTGGTACAACCACTCTGGAAAGCAGCATGGAGATTCCTCAAAAACTTGGAATAGAGTGACCATTTGACCCAGTTATCCTACTTCTCAGGATATATACAAATGATTTATAATTAGTATTCTAGAGTGATGCAGCCACATCAATTCTTATAGGAGCTCACTTTGAAGAGCATAGCTATGGATCCACACTATGCGCCCCATGACAGATGAATGAATAAAGAAAATGTGGTATATATAAACAATAAAATATTATTCTACCATAAAGAAGAATGAAATTATGGCATTTGCCAGTAAATGGGTGCAACTAGAGATTATCATGCTAAGTGAAATATGCCAATCTCAAAAAAAAAAACAAAGGTCAAATATTCTCTTTGATATGTGATTGCTAATGCATAATAGGTGGTGGGAAGGCAATAACAAGTTTATTGTATTAGACAAAGGGGAATGAAGGTAAGGAAGTGGCATGGGGATAGGACATTCAAATGAATTGGACATAACTTTCCTATGTTCATCTATGAATACACTACTAGTGAAATTCCACATTATGTTCAAAAACAAGAATGGGATCCTAATTAGAATAAGATATATTCCATGCATCTATAATGTCTCAAAGTACAGTGTATGTGTGTGTATATATATATATATATATACACACACACATATGTATATATATATATACACACACATATATCTCACATTTTCTTTATCATTCTTCTGTTGAAGGGCATCTAGGTTGGTTCCATATTTTAGCTATTCTGAATTGAGCTGTTATAAACATTAATATGGATGTGTCACTGCATTATATTGATTTTAAGTCCTTTGGGTATAAATCAAGGAGTGGGATAACTGTTTAAATTCTAAGTTTTCTGAAGAATATTCATACTACTTTCCATATTGGTTGCACCAATTTGCATTTCCACCAGCATTAAACGAGTATACCTTTTCCCCCCACATCCTCACCAACATTTATTGTTGCTTGTATTATTGATAATTTCCATTCTGATTGGAGTGAGATGACATCTTACTTTTCTGATTTGCATTTCCCTAATTGCTAGAGATGTTGAACATTTTTCATGTATTTCTTGATCAATTGTATATCTTTTTCTGTGAGATGTTTGTTCAGTTCCTTAGCCCATCTATTGATTGGATTATTCATTTGTGTGTGTGTGTGTGTGTGTGTGTGTGTGTGTGTTTTGAGTTATTTATATATCCTAGAAATTGATGCTTTATCTGAGATGCATGTGGTAAAGATTTTCTTCCAATCTGTAGGCTCTCACTTCACATTATTGGATTTTGACTTGGGCTGAAAAGAAACTTTTTAGTTTAAATCCATTCCATCTATTAATTCTTGATTTATTTATTTTTATTTTTTGGTGCTGGGGATTGAACCCAGGGACTTGCACTTGCAAGACAAGTGCTCTACCAACTGAGCTATCTCCCCAGCCCCGATTCTTGATTTAAATTCTTGTGCTTTAAGGGTCTTGGTAAGGAAGTCAGGTCCTAGACTGACATGGTGAAGATTTGGGCCTAAATTTTCTTCTAATAGTCATAGGGTCTCTGTTCTAGTGCCTAAGTCTTTTACCCACAGTGAGTTGAGTTTCATGCCAGGTGGGAGATAAAGGTTTAATTTCATTTTGTTACATGAGATTTTCCATTTTCCCCACACTATTTGTTGAATAAGCTATCTTTTCTCCAGTGGATATTTTTGGCAACTTTGTCTCATATGAGATACCCGTATTTATGTGGATTTGTCTCTGTGTCTTTTTTTCTGTTCTACATGTCTGTTTTGTTGCCAACTCCATGCTATTTTTATTAATATAACTCTGTAGTATATTTGAGGTCTGGTATTGTGATGCCACCTGCCTCACTTTTCTTGCTAAGGATTGCTTTGGCTATTCTGGGTCTCTTATTTTTTTCCAAATGAAATTCATATTCCTTACTCTAGTTCTATGAAGAATGTCTTTGGGATTTTAATAGGAATTGCATTAACTTTGTATAATGCTTTAGGTGACATCTTCAGGGGCAGCATCTGTGACAGAGTCTTGTGGTGGCTGTGTGAGCAGTTGCATCACCCAGGGAAAAAAAACCTCTGGGCATCTGCCATGAAAAAAATTTAAAATGTGACTAGTAGCATATGTTTCTAGTCATCAAGTCATGGCTAGGTTAAATCCCCTGTAACAAAAAATAAATTTTTCATATGACTCTATAGAGTAATATCTTACAAATTACTTACTATATGTGTGTACGCTTAATTCACTGCATAAACAGATTTAAATATAAATTTACATGATTATCTCAACAGAAGCATAAAAGTCTTCTGAAAACATCCATCAACCATTCATCTTTAAAACTCTAGAGAAACTAGTGACAGAAGGAATTTCCTTCAATATTATAAAAACTGAATATGAGAAACCCAATGCTAACATTATAGTGAATGCAGAAAATTAAAGCATTTTCTCTAAAAAAAACAAGAATAAAACAAGGATATAAACTCTCATGACTCGCATTCAACTAGAAATTCAAGCCAAAGCAATCAAGGAAGAGAAGAAATATAATGACATGAACATAGAAAAAAATAATTCACTTTTCTCTGTTTGATGATGACATGAACCTTAACTTAGAAGATTTAAATGCTACATTAGCAAGTTTATAGAGATGATAAACAAATTTACTGAAGGATCTGGATATAAGAAAAACATACATAAATCAATAGAATTCTTAAATTGTGAGATTTAACCTTTTACAAAAGAAATTGGGAAAAAATATCTCAATCAGAGTACCCTAAAATACTTGGAAAAAAATCTAAACTATTGTTGGGACTAATGACACTTTAACTAACTCAGGCTGACTCCTTACTTCCTGGTGAGTGAGCAGGATCAAGGCCTCAAAGGTGGTTTCAATAGTTAATGACAATAAACCGGACCACCATCAGGGATTGGTTAACAACAGTTCCGCGAACGTGATCAGCTTGTGCTTGCCATATAGTCCAATGGGACTCCTGTCTGCATGAACCCCCCTGCCTTGCTGACCTTTAAACTGATTGGTTCCCGCCTAGCCCCACCCTACATAAAAGCTGTGTGACTTCCTCAATAAATGAGTTCCTGCTGTGATTGTCTCCCTGACGCATCTGATTGTCCTCCACCGGGAGGGCTGGGAGCGGGCGGTCAGTCGGCCTTACCTATCGCAGTCTGCCCTTGTTGGGAAGTGTCCCCTTCCCTTGTCACTGGTTGAGAAGAGCAAGGGAACTTAAGACCCTGACATCTGGCACCCAAAGTGGGGCCCCTCAAGGCTGAACCGCAGCCAAAGTGAAGAGGCAGTTTAGAAAATGAAAGTACCGGCAGATCGGGCCAAGCGAGTTCCGAGGTAAGGCATCCCTGAAAAGATGGGGTAAACACACACCACACATGTTGACCCTGCACTCTCAGCTCTTAGACTCATGCTGAAGAGTAGGGGCCTTGAGTTGTCTGATACTCAGGCGGAAAAAGCCTGGGGCACCTTTACTCGGATGGCTCCTTGGCTTCCAGCCGCTAATCTTTTTGACTGGTCCACATGGGATCATGTAGAACAACTTGTTAGGAAGAGGGAAATCGGTTTAGGGGAGGGTCCTCCATTGGGAGTCTACCCTACATTATCCGCCCTTAAGGCCTGCTTCTCTCCAGGACCTCCCAAACGGGGCTCCCAGCCGGCTCCTCCTGTTGCATCTCCTTCCAGAAACTTGCCACATAGTAAACAATGTTGGGAGACCTTTAATGAGGAGCCCAATCCATCTCCATCTGCTCCTCCCAAAGTTGAGGAACGACGAGGGCAGCCAGCCTCTACACATAGGGAGGGCCCGCTACCGCCCCGGGGAGGCTCATTGCCACCATCTTGTCCGGATGGTGGGAAAATATTCCTGGTGGCCATTTTATGATACTGGGGGAGAACGCACTGACTCTACCCTCCCCCCTCCCTGTATGGCCTTCCCGGTAGATGCTAACCCAGGGGGTAACCGGCCTGCTATATGGTACCCATGGGAGGCACAAGATTTAAAGGAATAAAAGAAAGCTATTTCAGAGGATGGGCCCAATTCTCCTTGAGCTGAAACCATCCTCCAGGGCCTCACCCACCAGCAGTGCACCACTTAGGATTGGAAGAACCTAACTAAAGCTGTCCTTCCTGGTCCTTTATATCTAAAGTGGTGTGCCTTTTTTAATGAAGAATGTCATGCACAGGCTGAATGGAACCAGGCTGCTAACCCTCCCATCCCAGTTACTTATGGGATGCTCTCAGGGTCCAGTGACCAATTCTCTACTGGCCTCTTACAGGCTGCTATACCAGCCCCATATCAAGAACAAGTAAGAGCCCTAGGGTTGGCGGCATGGAAAAAGCTAGAGGAGGGCCCCTCAGAATCCCCCATCGCAGGAATTATGCAGAAGGCAACTGAGGACCTAGCAACCTTCATTGAAAGGGTAGAAAGAAGCCTTCAGAGAAAATTTTCTCTGGGGCCCCTCAGAGATCAATTTGTTAAAATGTTGGTTTGGGAAGTAATGACTACCGATCACAAATTGGCCTGTGCAGGGATGAAAGATCACTCCATGGGAAGGTGGATAGTGGCTACCAAAGATATTGGCACACAAGTGCATCAGTCTCAATCCTTGATTGCAGTCCTACAGACCCAAACTGTCTCACTTGCTGAGGCTCTCACGGCAGCCTTGTCACCAGTCATGGCTAAGGACAAAGGAGTATGTTATGGCTGCGGGCAACCAGGCCACTTCAAGAGGGATTGCCCCACTGGTCGGGTGTGTTCTGAGACTCTGTCCGGACGCTCTAGGGGTTCAGCTCAAAGTCTGGCCAGTTCAGCTCAAAGGCTGACCACCCCCAAAACGCCTTGCCCAAGATGCAGAAAGGGATTCCATTGGCAGAAAGATTGCAAATCTAAATTTGACATTGAGGGGAAACCTTTAAACTAATCAGGGGGCACCCTCCAGCCCCGTCACACAAAGGAGGTTTCTCCCCCAATAGCCCCCCTAAGGCACATTGGACTGTTCCCATTGTCCCAGAGTCAGGCCAAAAATGGAAATTTTTATAGCAGGAAAGAAATTCCTCTGTCTCATCGACACTGGAGCAGATAGGACTGTGTTAAGAAAGGAGGAAGTTCCACCTCAATGAAGGTTGATTCCTGGCTCCCAGTTGCTTGGGGTAGGAGGTAATACTAAATCAGAAGAGACCAAAGATTGGCTCAAATGGTGGGATGTGGATGGTGCCCAGGGAGATGTGCACCTCCTCGTGGCCTCAGGTCTTACTGCAAATTTACTAGAACAGGATATCTTAGGGGAAGCAGAGGTCTATATAACAACTGATCACAAGGCAGTGTATGATGACCTCCTTGAGCAAGAGGAATATGAACAACAATTTAATCTATCTGGCCCTTTTAGCAATTACAGAGGAGACCCTCTTTTTGAGGCATCTAGGTAGAAGGTCCCAGCTCCCCGGGTTAAGTCTCACCCCCAATCCTAAGGGCCACTGTTCCAATAATGTCAGCCATTCAATGGCTCCCAGGTCCCCCAATATGGGTGGAACAGTGGCCATTACCCCAAAATAAGTTTCAACATTTAAGAAATATTGTACAAGAACAACTAACCTTAGGTCATATCAGACCATCTCTAAGCCCCTGGAATAGTCCAGTTTTTGTCATCCAAAAAACATTAGGAAAATGGAGAATGCTTCAGGATCTCAGGAAAATTAATAGTCATATGGTTCCAGTGGGAACCCCTTTAAGGGGTCTTCCCTGGATCCCCTCTATCCCAAGAGATCTCTTACTTCTTGTTATTGATATCAAAGATTGTTTCTTCTCAATACCACTCCACCCAGATGATTGTGAGAAGTTTGCTTTCTCAGTGCCCTCTACCAATTATCAAGAACCAGATAAACGTTATGAATGGGTGGTTCTACCCCAAGGCATGGCAAATAGCCCTGCATTTTTCAACATTTTGTTTCTGAGCTCCTTCAATCCCTACGAAAAAGGCCACAAATTACTTTGTATATTTACATGGATGACATTATTATAGGAGCCACTAATGCCCTACAACTAAGCTCAGCATACAAAGAACTCCAAGGCCTTCTGGAGAGAGGAGGACTACATATATCTAATGATAAGGTCCAAACTGTCCCTCCCTTCAAGATACTGGGAACTGAGCTTAAATTGGATTCTGTTTGTCCCCTTAAACCTCAATTACTCCTCCAATCCTCCTATTCCTTGGTTGATTTACAAAAATTATTAGGGGAACTTAATTGGTTGAGGCCATGGTTTTCTATATCTATGGAGGACATCCTCCCTCTCTTTCACCTGCTACGGGACAAAGATCCAACAAACATTATTACCCTAACTCAAGACCATCAACATATACTCCAAAATATACAAGCAGCCCTTAACTCTACCTGGTTGGCTCGATACAGACCTGAAGACCCCTTTAGCCTCTGGATTCTCCCCGGTTCTCAGCTGTCCACTGCAGCCATAACTCAGTGGGGAGAGCCCCTTCAATGGATACAGCAGTCATATGGGCGGCTCCTAGGGTCTACACTCACTTAGACCAATTGGGTGATCTTATAATTAAAGGTAGGGATACTACACTTAGGCACTATGGAAAAGAGCTTAATGTTTTGACAGTGCTCTATCTCCTGTCAGATTTTGAATGGGTTCAAAGGAATAATAATAGAGTATCCTGTGCATTGGAGGGCTTCTTAGGGAAGATTGATTGCCATTATGGGTCAACCAAATGGGTGTACTCATTTTCAAAACTAAAATGGTCACCCCCTATACTTTTTTCCACTAAACCCCTCCCTAAAGCTGTAAATGTATTCACAGATGGAGGAAAAGAGGGATCTGCTGTTCTAATTTAACCCCCCTCTCCCAGTTAGTGAAACAGAAAGTAATTACCCATTTTTAACCAGTTATTGGTTCAGCACAATTTAAGGAGTTATATGCAGTTGCTATGGCCCTAACTCAAGTACAAGAACCCATGAATCTTTTCTCAGACAGCCTGTATGTGGTAAACCTGCAACCTACATTGGTCTCTTCATATATCAAGTTAGATAAAAATCCTATTACCCCCTTGATGATCCAGGTACGGTCCTTGTTAAAGGAGTGTGCTGAACCCATATTCATACGGCATCTAGGAGGACATCAAAATCTACCCAGCTCCCTTGCACAAGGCAATGCTGTGGCCTACCAGTTAGCTGCATCAGGGACTTCAATGGCTACGGCCCAACCCCACCAGGACTTACAACTAGCCCAAGGCCTTCATGACCTGACCCATTTAAATTGGAGAGGGTTACATCATAAGTTTCCTTTGGTCCCCGCAAAGGACTTAAAAAAGATTGTAAGAACCTGCAAATCTTGCCTACCGTTCTTACAGGTTCCACCTCTCCAATCCCCTGGGGTAAACCCCAGAGGTCTAAAACCTAACATTATCTGACAAACTGATGTAACTCATTATACACCATTTGGAAAATTAAAATATATATTCATGTCTATTGATACTTACTCCCATGCCTGCTGGGCCACTGCTCACTCTGGTGAAAAGGCCAAGCATGCTGAAAGCCATTTCTTACAATGTTTTGCCATTTTAGGCTTGCCTCAACAAATCAAAATGGATAATGGACCCTGTTTTACAAGTAAATCATTACAAGAATTTTTAAACAATTGGCATATTAAACACACACAGGTGTCCCATATAATCCAAAAGGACAAGCCATAATTGAAAGACATAATAAAACTTTAAAAAATCAACTAATAAAACAAAAAGGGGAAAATAACCCCCATGATCAATTAAGAACAGCAATGCTTACATTAAATATTTTAAATTTCTCAAAAAATTAGCCTTTAACTGCCTTCCAACGACAGTGGGCCAATGAGGTGCCTTACCTGAAAGTTGAAGTTGAATGGAAAGATCCATTAACTGGATGCTGGTGTGGTCCTGATCCATTAATAAGTGCTGGCAGGGGTTTTGGATGTGTATTCCCAATTGGAGAACCAAACCCTATCTGGGTGCCCACCAGGAACCTCAAATACAATCAACCAGAACAATATAGTTCACCCAAGAGCACACTCCTCTTGAAGTATGTTTACCACAAGTATTCTAAAATTCCTCCTCCTCCTCCAACTTCAACTCAGCTGTTTCTGCTTCCATTCCCCAGCCCAGCCCACCTAGTCCTCCTGCCACGGGGTCCCACATATACCGGTGTTGAGGGAGTAACCAGCCCAACCGTCAGTGGCATGTCCTAGTAAGGAGTATGATATAGTAGCCCCAGTCCCCACAAGTATTGGGAGATAATTGTTTCACAATTTTCTGCGTCCAAACCTGAATTGATTACTAACCAGGAATAAGGGTTAAAATGCCCTAGGCATCAAGTTTCTGCTGGAATATTTTAGCCCCTTTCAGATCCAGATCTCAGTCAAGGCTTACATTGAAATGTAAATAGAGAAAGCCTGAAGGCTCAGTAGGAGACCAGTCTCAAACCCAAGAAAAAAAAAAAAGAAAAAGGAAAAAAAAAAAAAAGAGCAAAAAGTCTTACCTGAACTCCAGCAAAAGTAAATTTTATGGTGCTTTACTAAAGTAATTAACGGTCATATCATTTTTCCAGGACTCTTGTTTTTTTTTGAATTCTACATTTTTTTGAGCTCATGACTTTTTTGATCAGTTCTATTTTTTTATTCAACTAGTTTTTGAACATCTGTTACATTGCAATGGAGATTCACCTATAAAGTTTCAAGGCCTTTGATTTTGTGTTATGTGTATGTCGTGCTGTCTGATGTCATGTTTTGTCTGTATCAAAACTGAGTGCTCCTAAAATTAAAATTTAAAAATGGATCCAAATATTTTTAATTCACTTGATTTAAAGAGGTTCAATTTAAATTGGGTAAACTAATAGAAGTAAAATGTCTTGAAAATAACTTGCAAGTCTCTAGGTGGTCAAACTAATATAATGTTGATGTTTATAAAATGTCTAACATCAATTTTTCTAGGACTTTCCTCCAACAAGAAAAAGCTGGCAAATACTGTTCAGGACACTTGTCTAATATCTTGGTTATTTTTTAAGAAAATAAGTGAATTAGAATTGACATGCATGGGATTACTCAAATGTGTTTGTAGAGAAAATTGTTTTGTGTCATCACTAAACTTAAAACAAGGTTACTAAGAGTTATGTCCTAAGATACAATTCTATATATGAAGGGTAGCAAAAGTTTCAACTGTTTCAATTAGAGTACTATAAATAACAAAATACTTAATCTTGTTAAAATAGAGTAATTTATCTAAGTTCAAAACATTGGGGTATACAATTATGGTTAAACAACTGTTAGAGTATTGTACTACTCTTTGTATATTAAATGTGTTCTTATTTTCCAGGTATACAAGTTTTTAAAGCAGGGAATTTATCAAGCTGCTATTCTCCAGATTAAACTTGTCTGTAATGGTAATTTTAAACTTATATAGAGTAAATTTTATTGGGGATTTATTTCTATCATTTAATGTTCTATTATAGGATAGGGTATATGTAAAATTTGTTACTTATTACACTGAGAAAATTTTAAGTGTAAATGTATTTCTAAAGGTTAGAGCCTGATTTGTTTAAAGGTTAATATTGTGAAACATAAAAACATTTTGCCACACAAAAGGAAAGTTAAAAGCTCTCTCAGCTTTTCTTTAATTCATATTTTAGATATAATATTAAATTGTGGTAACTAATGTTCATATAGACTCAGGAATCAATATATGTAAACTGCTTAAAATGACACTTAAAAAGAGTGTAATGCACAGTAGCAAAAATGGGACAACAGTGATTAAGATTAGGGTCTCTGGCCTCATAACTTTGGACAGTGGACTTCCTTGAGAGCTACACAGAGCTCCTAACATTGCACTTTGCAGCTCTACCATCTTAGATCTACAGGCTCAACTTGATTCCTTGGCCGCTGTTGTCCTGCAAAATCATTGTGGTTTGGATCTGCTAATGGTGAAGGAAGGAAGGCTTTGCCTGTTCCTTGGTGAGAAGTGGCTGTTTCTACACCAACCGCTCTGGCATTGTACAAGATAAAATCAAAAACCTACAAGAAGATCTGGAACATCGTAGGAGTGAGCTCCACTCTAATTTCCTCTGGACTGGGTTACATGGGTGGCTCCCCTACCTCCTCCTGCTTAGGGGACCACTAATCACCATTATCCTTGTGTTCACCTTTAGACCTTGCATAATCAATAAGCTTATCCATTTACTGAAATGCCAGGCTAAGTCTGTGCAGCTCATGGTGGTCCTACAGCATTATACCACCCTTCATAATGATGATTGGGAGCCCTATAGGATCATTGATCACTCATATCAGGACACTGGGGTCTAAGTGTCTCTCCCTTAAGTCCTGCTCCTCCTGAGGGGCCCACCTGAAGTGCTAAGGTGGTAGTCAAAGATGGGTAAGATTCATGGGGAGTTCATACCAACTTAAGACAGGAAATGAGGGCTAGAGCCTCATTGTCCTGCTAGGGTGAGGTTCCCTGATGGGTAAGACACTTCCAGGGGCAATGTAAGACAGACACACCCTTAATATAAAACAAAAAAGGGGGATGTGTTGGGACTAATGACACTTTAACTAACTCAGGCTGACTCCTTACTTCCTGGTGAGTGAGCAGGATCAAGGCCTCAAAGGCGGTTTTAATAGTTAATGATGATAAACCAGACCACCATCAGGGATTGGTTAACAACAGTTCCGCAAATGTGATCAGCTTGTGCTTGCCATATAGTCCAATGGGACTCCTGTCTGCATGAACCCCCCTGCCTTGCTGTCCTTTAAACTGATTGGTTCCTGCCTAGCCCCCACCCTACATAAAAGCTGTGTGACTTCCTCAGTAAATGAGTTCCTGCTGTGATGGGTCTCCCTGACTTGTCTGATTGTCCTCCACTGGGAGGGCTGGAAGCAGGCGGTCAGTCGGCCTTACCTATCCCAGTCTGCCCTTGTTGGGGAGTGTCCCCTTCCCTTGTTGCTGGTCAAGAAGAGCAAGGGGGCTTAAGACCCCGACAAACTATGAGGTGAAAGACATCAATAATGAAAACCACAGAAAACTGAATTTTAAAAAATGGAAGTAGATCTTAGGAGGTGGAAATACTTCCCACGTCCTTGAATAAACACGATTAATATTATCAAAATTTTCATAATACCTACAGCAGTAAATAGACACAATATAATCCAAATTAATATATCAATGGAATTCTTTACAAGATACACTAGCAAAAATAGAGTACTAAAATTCTTTTGGACAATTAAGAGACATAGAATATCCAAAGCACCCTGAATGAATAAAAGGATGCTGAAAGTATCACAATACGAGATAACCAATTATGTTGTAGAGCTTTTGTATACAAACTTCATTGCCAAAACAGACCTTAATACCAATGGAATAGAAAATACAGAAAAATTCACATAGATACACTGACCTCATATGTGACAAAGGTGCCAAAAACTTATGTTGGAGCAAGGAGAGATTTTTTAACAAATGATGCTATGAAATTTAGATATCCATATTTAGAAAAAATAAAACATGATTCCTATCTCTCACCCTGTTCCAAAAACAATTCCAGTGGATCAAAGACTTATGAATTAAACCAGAAACTCTAGAAGTGCCTAAAGAAAATGTAGGTCCAACACTCCAACATATAAAAGCATCAACTGCCTTAATAAGACTTATAAAGCATAAGAAAAAAAGAACAAGAATCAATAAGTGGGATGAAATCAATTTCAAAACTTTTGCCCAAAAAAGGAAACAATAATGTGAATAGAGAGTCTACCAATGTGATAAAATTTTTTTCACCTGCTCCTAATGATAAGAAATTAATATACAGAATATAAAACAACTAAAAAAATATGAACCACCTGAATTACTAAATGGGCCAAAAATCTACACAGACATTGCTTAAAACAAGAAACACAAATGGGCAAAATATATATGAAAAAATATTCAACATGTTAGAAATCAGTGAAATGCAAGTAAAACTATGGGGAGGGGAGTCTATTATTATTGTATCCTTACAACTTGTAATAGGGCTTCCTATAATTCAGTGTACTTTGTAAGCAGTAGCAAGTGTAACAAGAGACTTCTAGGTGGCTTTGTTTCTAGTCACATAATTCATGCATCACAGTCATCAAACTATTAATAAGCTGGAGATGCATTTCCAATTTAGCTTTAGAACAAGTGAAGAATATGTTGAGTTTCTACAGGTGCCATGTTAAAGGTGTGTATGTATTGAAAAACACTGTGGACAGCAGGAGGTTACTTCAAACACCCATCTCCCTTCCTGTGATAATTACCAAATTGCTCTATTTGGCAGAAATTGGTTTTGTTTCTTGACATGTGGGGACAGAAAAGAGACTGAAAACCTCAATTCTACTGGCCATTTTTTTTTTTACAAAAATTACCAGCATAGGAATTAGGAATCCACACAGTGGGAAGAAATAAGCACTTCTAATGTACACAATCTCATATTTTAATATAATTACACAAGTGTTCATATATAGACTTTCATTCTATTGATGTTACACTTAAAAGTTTCATAAAATGTAGTGGGCACACTATTATTGGAAGTGCATCAAAACTCTGATGAATTCTGACTATCAGCATATAAGATTTCCCAGTAGTTTAATATTTAACTGTGTTAAGAGAATACTTCATTTATTATCAGTCATGTACAAGTATTGCATAGCATTTCCCACTCCAGTAACCAGTATCTTTAATATGAGATACGATTACTAAATATAACATGGTATCCTGGATGTGATTCTGGGACAAAAGTGGTTGGTAGTAAAAAAAAAAAAAAAAACCAGTGAAATTTGAATAAAATGTGGAGTTTAGTAAATAGTAATTTACCAATATTGGTTCCTTAGTTGTGCAAAATGTATTAAAGTAACATTCTACTAATAATAGGAATAACTAGGTATATGGTAAAATCACTGTATTTACTTTGTAATTTCTCTGCTAATCTAAAATTAAAAAGTTTATTTACAAAGAAAGTCAATGGGAAGCATGAAATTAAGAAAGGGAGAGTGAATATGAAGAGTTTTATAGGTATAACAGATATTCCAATAACCCTGAGCAGATGAGATGGGACAAAAGGCAACATGATTGAAAAGAAGAGTGTAAGTGTAGACAAATTTTTATGATTGTTATTCAGAATATGGGGGTGTTTCAGGTTTACAGCATTTGTTTTATTATGTAGAAGTGATCAGTTACTTGCTTAGTGTAAGACAGTGCAATATGCAAAACTGAAGGTCCACTAGAGGTTGATGACCATGGATTTAGAGATCCCATCAGTCTTCCTTGTAACTCCCTCCAGCAAAAATGAATTCTAGGATTTACTTTCTTAATTCCCATCTAAGATGAAGGGTAGGTTATACATGGAAACAAACTCTTAATACTTGTGAAGAATATTTGTTTTTACCCTACTGCTTTCCATCCATTCCTAACCTCACCCTTCTTCTTCAAACATATGTTTATGATTCTGATTTCTATATTGAAGAATAGACCTCATTGGGGAAAAAATCTAATTTTAGATACATAATGAATACAGCATCTATGTAAACTTGAATTCTAAGTATTATGAAAAATAATTTTCTTTTCCCACCCTTTTTCCACTATCCTTACTGCATGGTAAGGGTTGGGGAAAGAGCTCATTGGTAGAGCACTTACTTAGTATGCTGGAGACCCTGGGTTTGATAATCCCCCCAAAAAGATATCACATGGTAATAAATCATTCTTTCCCTCCCAATCAGAACAAATGTAATTCAGAATTCCTTAAGTACAAATCTTCTATAAGAGTTGATAGCCAAAGAAAACATTTGACCAGAAAATCAAGTGACAATCTGTATTTTAAAAAGTTTTAAGCAGTGATGTACAAAAATATGATGATCACAGACTTGTACCAAAATCAAGTTGGTTACACTTTTTCAATGTGCTCAGAGTTTATATAGAATAAAGTAATTATGCACTTTAGAATATCTAATTAAAACAGAAGCTTCTGTGAATAAAAAAAACATGATACAATATATGGAAAGGAGATAAATGACTGTATAAACCTCAGAAGTCATCATCAATTGTTCCTCCCTCAGAGACAAAGTTCAGCTGAATGTAGAGATCTTCTCTATTTTCTCTCAGCATGACCTTGAGGGTCTGTGTTCTACTTTCTATTTCCATATCATGGCCACATCATACCTAATTTGGAATAAATTCCTATTTCATCTACATGCTTCTTATCCATCTCTCCCTATAGTTCATTGTCTCTACTTTTCCTGAAGCTATTATTTGAAAGAAAATTGTGACAATGACAGTCCTTGTTTAAATAAACACTTTTTATTACATGAGGTGTTCAGACTCCTTGAATGGATATCTCATGCTTTTTAAAATCTGGTTCATTCTATCTTTTCAAATTCAATTTTTAAAATAAATTATTACATATTGACCCTTCTTATCTGTCACAATTTTCCTAACATAACATACACATTCCTATCTCTGAGTTTATTGCATGAAATTTCCTTTGCTTAGAATGCTCTTTGTTCATAGGCTCATTTTCAAATTGACAAATTCCTACCCTTCTTTCAAGGACCACCTGAAGTGCTCTGAAGACTTAATGATTTGTAGAACACATATTTGTTGCCCACTTTATTTATTATAACACTTTTTATGTATCCCTAATACAGAACTCTAGTCAACCAAAAGACATAATAGGAAATCATCTGAACCTATGTCAAAGAACAATGTGCACCAGGAAAAGCTGTACTTTCAATAACAAGTGCTAGGACAATTGCTACATTCAAGAAGATGCTTGTAAGGCATAAAACTGACAAAGTTTCTTTATGTAGAATATAAAGAATTCCTATAAATCAGTAAGGAAAAGGTACAAAAACCAGTAGGAAATAGACAACAGACTTGGGCAATTAATCTATAAAAGATGATACCTAAATGGCCAACAAACATATTTAAAAGTGTTGAACTTAGACAATGAAATGCAAAAAATAAAATCACAATGAGAACACTATTTTACCAGAAAAATTAAAATTAAAAAAGAAAAAGAAAGTCTCAAAAATGAGCAAGAAGACCAATCAGAACTATCATACATTGTTGTTGGAAGTATAAATTAGTACAACTACTTTGGAAAACTGTTTCTATATTTTCTAGAAAGGCTGAACATATATATACAATATGATCCAATAATTCCACTCCTAGGTATGAAGTGCTTACATATGTTAAGCAAAAAACAATCACAGAAATGGTTTTAGCACTATCTGATAATAGTAAAAACTGAATAGAAGCAAAATGGTCATCAACAGAATTGAAAAAGTGCAATACACTAAAAAAACCAATATACTTATAAAGTGAAACAGCATGCAACAAACACAAATGAAATATCACTATATGCAACAACATAAATAAAACTCACAAACTTAACACAGCAAAAGGAGCCAACTACAAAAAATACATACTGTACACTTTCATAAATATCAAGATCCAAAGCATATAATACATATGTGTGTGTACTTAAACACAAAATATGTAAATAATAAACATTTCCATGTCTATGTAAATTTTTGAAAATATATTTCTGTACCAAATTGCACAAAGTTCAGTGGTTTAAAGAAGAATAATGAGAAAAGAATTATTAAGTGCATTAAAGGTAATTAAGAATGTGTACTTATGAGAATAAGAAAGGTCCAGGTATTAAAATATACTATAAAATAATATGGTCAAAATAGTGTGATGCATGCAGGTAAAACTTATCTTTGGTATAAAACAGAAAGGGATTATAGATACAGGTGAGGGTTATTAAATAAAAAGAAAGGTAACAGAAGGGGATTTCTGGGATTTGTAAAATTTTATTCAAGTGCATACTACTCATACAGGTATGTTATCACTGCAGATGCTCATTGTAGGGTCATGGTTTGGGTACTTCTCTGGATAAACCATATACATTAAAAAATGTTCATTGTATCCAGTACAGTATATCTAAGAAGATATATGTGGTACATAACCTGTATCAATAAAATTTACCAAAAATAAAATATAATGCAACTTAAATCCCATTCCAATATGCATGCATTTTAAGGATTCCAATAAACCCTTAAGAATGGAAAATGATAAAACCCAGAAGGTTTACATAATATTACATTAAGGGATGGCATTTTAGTTCATTGACAGAGCTTGCCTAGCTTGTGCAAATTTGGGGGTTCAATTCCCATCACTGCCAAAAAATTAAAAGGTTTACATTCAGATAATAGAAAAAGCAGATCTGATGATGCAGGTAGGATACCAAAAACTTACTAAGAAAGCTCTATGAGACCTCTAGGTTAATTGTTGATCAAATGTTGGACTGTTTATCTGCAACTTTTCCAGATATCCATCAGAAATTCTGATACCTGTAGGTAGGGATAACCATTTCTCTAAATCCTAGAAAAAGAAACAAATGTAATCAAACCCAAAATAGTGCATTTAACTTTTGATTCATGTACTTCAGAATATTATTTTGTAGCAAAAATTAGCTGAAGCTAACTGCAGTTACAAAGTTACCTACATTGATTATATATAATATATTGAAGTCAAAATATTTACTAGTGAAAGCAAACATATATGATGCAGTTTTACAGAAATGATATAAGACAAATTGGACTCAGTTATTTTGGGGTCATTCCATTAGTAAAATTATCTTCAATTTACTTTGAAATTTTTACACCATATGGTAGGAACAGGCAGACAAAACAACATGTGATCGATATAAAAAATTAAACAAGTAGATATTATTATTTTAAATACAATATGGGAAAGAAAATTAAAACACTTTCTTTTGGCTGTTAATAGAAGTAAAAATTGTTCTATTTCATTTAACTCTAAAATGTGAGCTCAAACTTCAAGGAGAAACTTGCCTTTATCATCACATCAAGAAATGTAAATTTTATAAAAAGAAATTCCTTCATAATAAAATCATGAAATACAAGAGATAAAAAAGGATCTGAGTAAATATTTACTGAGAGATAAAAGACTTAAACACAGATATATACAATATTCCAATTAGACTAAAAAATGCAATAGTGGTGATCACCATATTAATTTTAATATTTTATAAAACCCAAATCAAATACCAAGATTATTTTTGCCAAAAACAAGGAAATGCCTAAAACTCATCTAGAACAATAAACAAAAAAATCTCCAAAAGTATTCTTGAATAAGAGTACATGCTCTTCAACTTACCATAGGGTTATGTCCTGCTAAACCAATTCTAATTTGAAAATATTATTAAGTTGGTAATACCCTGAAATATACCTAACTCACTGAATATGACAGTTTAGCAACACAGAACTCTGTAGAGTATTATAGTTTAGTCCTGTGACTTACTGGCTAACTGGGAGCTGTGATACCATATCACAAAATAGTATCATAGTGCATATTGCCAGTCTGGGAAATAAATGTGTTTTGATTTTTCAGCATTGTAAAGTTGAAATCATCAGTTAGGCCATGATGAATCAGAAATAGATCATGTGTATATGTTCAAAGGGAGGAATAAAAAAATAATTTGTTCTAGATACTAAAATGTAGTAACCTAAAAATATATATATAATCTATACCATGTCACATCTTGGAGGTAAATCTATAATTCAATGAAAGAATTAGACAATACACATGTAGACCCAAATTGCAAAATCTTTTAAATATGTAATAAAATAACATATATTATAAAGAAAACTAAGAACAATTTTATTTTTATTTTGATATATCTATATAATTACACAAATATCTTGATCTCAAGAATTGAAAGTGTTAATTTATTACAGAGAACACTGAAATTGTTTTCCTTAATTCACTCAGAAACAATCTATTAACAATAAAAATATAATCAACCAGCAGGACAGACACTCTAATCTTCATTGTCTCTACAGCTACAAGAAAAGAAACAAACTTCTGTTTTTAAATATTTTATTTCTTGCAGAAAAATATTAATATACATAACATAGTGAAATGATAAAAGTCATAATTTCTGTCTTCAAAGTTATAATATACTATTGATAAAAAAGGAAATATGTTGCATAACTTACATAGAGAAATAATTTACTACATACAATAGGGTTTTCTAGGTGCCATGAACCACAAAGAAAATGATACTGATACTTATAAAGCAAGGGGAAAAAAAAAACTGGTGTCTATTTTATTTTTCTCTCTTAAAATCTGATTATGAAGTGTCCAAATGAATCCCAAAGAGATATTACCGAAATCACATTTTCTGAAAAGAAGACTTTGCTAATGCCTTCTAGAATGATGTCAGTCTAGATTTCTGGAATTAAAAAAAATTACTTTTCCTCAACAAGGAACCAAAAATGAATATTCCATATTCTGTAGAATATAGAATACTATGATTAATGTGTATTTGCTTTGGAATAGTAATTAGGAAAAAGGAAATATTAAGAAAGCAACTTGGTCTGGGGAGATAGCTCAGTCGGTAGAGTGCCTGCCTTGCAAGCATGAGGTCCTGGGTTTGATCCCCAGCACCGCACCAAAAAAAAAAAAAAAAAGGAACTCACTGATATAATTATAACAACTCTCTTCATGAAAATTTTCAAATTGCATTATTTGCTTGATACATATGATATATATGTATACACAAAAAAATTGTGTGTTTATTTATATACAAAAACACACATATAAGTGTATATTTATATATTTTTAAAGTGTTACCTTCTTTGAGATCCGTCTATGTTTATGATTTCTGAGACAAACAGCTGTGGTGACTGGATTTCATCAGATGACTTCCCAGATGCTTGGTGACTCTCAATATCTGATGCCATTTTCAGATATTTGTGAACAATATCTGTATTGGAAAATGAGACAATTTTAACATAATGAATACTTATTTTATCCTATTATGTAATTATAATTGCACATAAAATATAGATAACCAACATACAAAAATCAGAGCATAACAATTTTTATACTCAGGTGCATATGTGTGCAGTTAAGAGATAAAAACATTAACTCAAATGTCTTCAAATAGGAAATACTAAAAATCCCTTTACACTCTTGGATTATGAAACATTATGAAAGAACTTGCATTCAAGTCATTATCCAGAGATGAATAAAAATTATAGCCTGGAAATATAAACTTAAACTTTTAATGAATATTAGTTATTTAAATATAGTATTTAAAAATTGAACTCAACATTTTCTTACCAAATCAATATTAAAATTTATCCTATTTCTGTATTTGCCTTGGTAACAATACTAAAAAAATTCCAATTCACATTCATAAGCAGTTACAAATGATAATGGAAGGCACTTCTATTATAAAGAGATTCTGTAGAAATTTTATGTTGATATTCAGACAAAAAATTAACTTGGGAGCAACAATCATTGTATTGGTGATTGATTCCTAATCTCTGAAAATTTGATATCAGATACATCTACAGTCACAAATTTTTTGTCACACTTAAAAAATGTTGAAGAATTTAAACATGCCTTATATTTCTAGCAACATTTGAAAATTTTCCAACCTCAATGAAATGTACATCAAAATATAAATCTTAAATATGGAAAGGTGGTTGCAAGAATGTATAAACAATACCCAGGAAGCAAATTTAACAAAGAGAGAACTGAAAGTCAAGAGCTCCTAACCATAGACAGACTGTCACTTTCTTGGTAGGGGTTGATGATACTGGCAGGAAAGAGCTTGGGTTTAGGTGTGCAGTGGGATAAAAGGTACCTTGGGTGTCTAAACTGCAACTGAGACCTCACAGAAACACCTGTCTCTTGCAAAAGAATTATGAAGTAAATTTGGTATTCTCAGACTATGAATAAAAGCTTGACTACTACCTGACAAAACCAAGCATTATGTAATAACAAACAAGTATGATTCAACTATAACTGCTCTTTGGTAGTTTTGATCCCATCAAGAAAAATGAAAACAATGCAGGCTTGTGTCAGAAATTTACTAATCTGTCAGTGGTGTAAGAGGTTTCTTTCCTGAATAAGGTAGTAGTTTTTGAGAACCAGAAGAACACTTACTTACTCAATTTTTGTGCCATTCACTACATAATAGATACTGATCCAGTAAATTTAAACTTTATCTCATTTCCTAACACTTTCAACATTGCTTTCTTAAATCTAGACCAAGAGTCCAGTACAAGAATAGATGTTTTTGTATGGTTCCTGAACTAAACATGTTTTTGGTTGTATATTTTTGTTTTGTTTTGTTTTGTTTTTGCATTTAAATGTTACTAATCAAAAAAAAAAAAAAGAAAATGCAACAGAGACTGTAGTCCACAAAACCTAAAAATGTACTAATAAACCCCTGGTTTAGACAATCAACAGTCAGCCAAGCCCTGACCAATAGTGTTTTCTGATTTCCTTCCGCAACAGTCCTCCATAGCAGACTTCACCCTACCAACAGGACACTGAATGTATAACAATGGGAAGAACATCCAGTAGCACACCATTACATGGTACTTTGTAATAAATATACCACAGAAGTAATTCTTTCTGCATAGATAATAGTAGAAAGCACTAGAACAATCAGAAATAATGACTCTTGCATATTCATTACTTTTGTTTCTGAATTTACCTTAATTATAAGTTTATATGATTAAAAATTAATGATAGTCGTGTTTAAGAGGCAAAATTGCTGAAAATTTAAGAATCATCTTTCAGTGTGAGCTCACTGCAGCACATCATTTTGTATGGTCACACTTAAACAGATAAAGGCTACACACATTACCCATAGATGAAAACTGCATGAGTTTATATGTGATCACCCACCACCCGCAGGGACAATCACAACGTGTACACTCTTCTTGGTCACAGGAACCAAAAGGAGTTTATTCCACAAGTCTCAGACTTATATTGAGAACATCAGCCTATCAGAGAGTAGACAACCAGGAAAGTCAGCCTATCAAGGAACAGTCTCCATGCAGATACCAGGCTTGCCTCATGTACAACAGCCAACCAGAGTTACTTCCTAAAACTTGTATGAGTGCAGCTATGTCTGGCAAGCTGCCAGGCGCCATCTTAGAGATCAGGCCACGGTGCGGCTCTGAGGCCCTCTGAGCCCGCTCCTGACATCTCCCCCTTATTCTTTAAATAAAGAAAAGATGACTTGGGACCATGCCTGTCTTAGGTTGTCCATGGCAAATTACATCCTTATCCGTCATTGGAATTCTGACCTCCAGGCGTCAGAACCCTGTCTTAGGTTGGTATGCATTTCCACGGATCTTACCCGTCTTTGACTACTGGTCCAGCATGCTTAGCCATACTTGGGGGGATGTGCCTGTCTCAATCGCTGTCAAAGCCTGTACTATAACCCGTCGATGATGTTGGGCATCTTGGTGAGCTCTGATTTGGCTGTGTAAGACATAGGCTATCCCTAAGCAGATAATAATCAGAACAGCTACTGTTCCAGCCCACTGTTTTGTCAATCCCAGGGCTTTAGATAACAAAGAGAACATCTCAGATACCGATGCAACTTGAACCCTGGTGGCATTGACTCTGAGTATTTCAGCTTGTAGCTGTTTAAATTATCAAACATAGATGACCAATTGCCAGTAAGGTAGACAGAGAGCATTTTAGATAACATAGCCACAGAGCTAAGGTTATTATAAGCAATAGGGGTGACACACACTGCTCTTAAAGGATAAACAGATCCCAGTCCCAAAAGTTCTTGCAAGATATCCACTTGTTCTTGTAGTAAGTCCACTCTGTGATTTACAAGGAGTATGCCTGCCTTAAAATGGTTGTTTAGAGCTTCTTGAGTCTGTAAGGCTGTAGCTGTATTTTTGGCCAAGTGATTGACTGCTGTTGCTGTAGGTATGGCAGTTGCTAGTGTTGCTGTTGCAGAAACCACTATTGCAGTGACCACAGCCACTGTGATGCCAAAATCTCTCTTGTCTCTAGATAGTAGTACTGGCAGTTCTGTATCTGTAACAGAGACTGGAACAGGTAGGAAGGTAGGAATACAAATTTGCTTGAGGTGCAATTGAGAAGAGAAGAAGTTCAAAACATAAAAAAGGGGGGGACACACAAACTGGGGTAGGTGGAAAGGTAATATTTCTGGTACACGTAGATTGTGAGGCAGCACCAGTGAACCTAGAACTGTTTGTCCATGTAGAGGAGTTCCAAGTACATAGCCGAAATGCCCCTCCTAAGAGACTGAAAAAAGATTGTAAGTTAGTATATCCTGAAGCTGCAGTGAAAAGCATCCAATTGTCAAAGGGGTTGACATGTTTCATGCCGAATTAAACATTATTAGTGAAGTTATCATTAGCAGTGAAAGAAGTGAAATTAGGAGTAAAAAAAAATCCATTTTGTACAGGAGTCGCTGGTCCTGCATGTTGACAACCTGTCCATATAGGAGGTGTACTGTGTTTAGGATTACAAGGAGGGAAGATTCTAGGGGTTTTGAAAGTAGTTCTTGTAGCATTATGTCTGTGAGGTACCCATTCTGAAAGTAAAACAGCATCTCCTGTTAAGTTTTTATGTATTCTTGAAATGTAGAACCATTTTCACCTGGGCAAAAAGAAAGCGTGGCTAAGGAGTGAAAGACTGTCAATAGCATGATCATCAGGAGTGTCTTTGGAGTCTTCATTTTGTTGATCTGAATTCCTTGTTGGTAGCATTGCCACCGGTCGAGTCAGCCATTCAGGAACCCAGATAGGTGACATTTTCTCCTGTGGAAACACACAAATCAAGCCACGACTCCAGTAAAGCACCAGGTCCAGGCCATTCCATTGTCCAGTAAGAACATCCTTCCATTTTACCATCGCTCTATCATGTTGTTTATGATTGCCATGTCTCTCAGTGGTAGAGTGACCCTCATTATCCAGAGTTAAAAAATTTAAAATAAAGAGGCAAAGAGAAAGTTTATCTTTAGGGGACCTGAAGGTCTCCCCTATTCCCCCTTTTTGTTTTAAAGAGTATTTTTGAGGGTGAGATGTGCACATTCAACAATATCTTGTCCTTGTGGGTTATAAGGCATACCTGTGGTTAGAGTTATTTCAAATTTAGTGAGAAATCGGTTAAAAGAGGTTGAAGTATAAGCAGGGCCATTGTCCGTTTTAAGTTGTTTAAGGTTACCAAATTCAGGAATGTGAGTAACTGTTGCCGCCCATGGCAATTTGTCACTGCCTGCAGCAACACTTTGTGTGGGTATAGAGGATAGAGGAACTGAGGTTTGTTTGCTTTAAGAGAAGAGAGAGAGAGAGACTTTGCATAAGAGAGAAAGATTTTGCTTAAGAGAGAGAGAGAGAGAGAGACTACACTTTCAGAAATCTTATCTTACGATCACATTATAAGCCTGTTGACTGACTTTGAGGCATTTGTAGATGCAGAATAGAATTAATATAAGCACACCCAAGCCTACTAGTGTAAAACCTAAAAATCCCCAAAATTTGGTGCCAAATTATGCTGAAAAAACTATTTAACCCTCTCTACATTTTTCAATATTAACTCCATTAACTTTCTAATCAGTGCACTTCCTTTTACTTATAAACCCTCCTTAAAGATGAGGTACCAATGTGAAGAATTAAAAAGTTACACAGGATGAAAATAAGCAGCTTGCTTTACTGAGAAAAAGATGAAAACCATCTATGTGGCTAAATCAGCTTATGAGGGGCTATGGGTCCCACCAATTCCAATTTGGGAATTGCCTGAGTGATGCAATCACTCTCAGCAAAAAGATCTGTTACTCCTTAAACTCTACAAGGGCTATAACAGCTGCTTCCATTTTGTGAGCCTTAAGTTGAAGAGCCCTGTGCCTTGTTTCTTAAATTATTTGGTAACATCTTGCCCTCAACATCAGTAATTTGCACTCGTTAACCCAATGTTTTCCTTTTCTACACTTTGGACAAAGACCTGGGGCATAAGGTGTAACAGATTTTACTATAGTTATCTCTTATCTTTTGTTAGAGCATTGTCTCTTTGCTGCTGTATATCTGTGAATACACTCCAGGATCATATTGATTTTGAGTATCATACTAGCCTTCTATTAGCATATCAACATTTCTACCAGGAAATCTTGCTACTACGTTTCTGCAAGCAGTTTCAACAGCTATTTCTTGCCACTGAGCTCTCCAATTAGACATTGTCCTCCAGATAACACTGCTCTGCATACCTGTTTCCAATCAGTCTTAACTGCCTTTTTAAAGTTTTCTAATGGTTGATGGTATCTCTATTTTGGTCCTCAAATACAGGCAGGTTCTACAAATTTTGAAGTTTTGAAGTTTAGCTTTCTACTACCTTTTTCCCTTATTCTTAAATTTTCACTACCACTTGGTTATTTCTTTTGGGGGTTCTTTGTATTAGATTTAGTTCTCCTTTTTCCCTTGTTCTTAAATTTTCCAAGTAATTGTTTTCTAGGTTACTAACACTCAATCCTTCCTCACTTTGTTCTCTTTAAGAGTTCGTTTCTGTTGCTATTAGATGATGTTTATGAAGATCCCCCTGTGGCACACTGAGCAGCTTTTTTTCTATAAACCTTGGGCTTATTTCTACTAGAGTTTGAACATATGATCATACAGTGGTTTCCTTATTTTCCAATTCTTCCCCAGTGTTTCTTTCCTCTCCAGAACTTTCCTGTTTTTGGTTACCCCAGCTAACTTCCTCTTTAATCTCTCCCAGCACTTCTCCTTGTAATATATTTTTCATGCCTCCTTTTTGAATTATCCTTTCAGATTGATTTCATGATATTTCTGAATCCATCCTTCACTGTACAAAGGCCACACTAAGAGCAGTACAAACACACAAACAATACTCAATACACATACTCTGGAGCTCCTTTATCATTCTGTTTATATTTCATCACCTGGCCAGCTATAATGAGTGCCTAACTGCCTTAGAAGACAGGGCCCTCAGCTTACCTGAGTACCTAACTGCCCTAGGACAGGGGTTAACTGCACTAGAGACAGGGTCCTCAGCTTACCTGAGTACCTAACTGCCTCAGAGAAAGAGACAGGGTCTTCAGCTTACCTCGCTACTTAGAGCAAGACTCTTGAATTTGACAAACACACAAACACATAATACACGCATTTTTACACTTCAACTGTAGTGTCCTTTGCAACCTTTAGTTTTTGATTGACCCTATTTCTTTTTACTATCCCTCGCCCTTAAATTGCTCTGACCAGAGACTCCTGAGAGGTTCCTATTTTCCTGCCATACCTATTCCCGGAGGTGGATCTTGAATTTTCCCTTGCCCTATTCCTGCAAGGTTCCTCAGTTTCCCCACCATGCAGATTAATCCTTTAGGATTAACTCCTAAAGGATCCTAAAGTTAATCCTTTAGGATTAACTCCTATAGAAGGTGGATGATGGAGGACTGTACACTGGCCACAAGATTTAACAATAGCACATGCAGTTTCTTTAGTAATGGGAAACTTCAGTTTTAATGTTGTAGAATTAACATGGAATTGTTGATGATAATTTTTTTGCTGCCTCAAACGCAGAAAAAATGTGGAAATCCTTAGTTGCTATGTCTGCTACATTATTCCGTAAAACTAAAGGTCCAGGTAAATTGGTATGAGCCCTGATATGTCCAATAAAGAAAGAATTATAACAATCCCAAATCATTTGTAGTAAAGTCTGTAGAGGATAAAAAATAGTAGAGTTTGAGGCAATAAGCCCTGCACATTTTAAGTTACTGAGAGTTTGAACTACATATAAACTATCTGAGTAGGGAAAAGGAATGTTTGGACTTTATCTAGATAACAAATATCTCCAGTCCCTGTTTTGGATTCATCAGTGAAAATCACAGGATCCTTAGGAATAGGTTGTTGTCAGGTAACTCTTGGGAATATTACAGAATTATTACTACAAAATTGTATATAAGGATGTTTAGGATAGTGAATATCAAAGTTAGCTTGAGTGGAGCATCTAACAACAGTCCAAGAATCCATGAAATTACATAACCAAGAAAGTTGATGCTTATCATAGGGAATAATGATAGTAGCTGGATGAATTCCAAACACTGTGATAGATGATTTAAGTGCCTTTAAGATTACTTGAGCTACTGCTTCAGGGTAGGGTGAGAGAGTTTTATTGGGTGAACAGGCTAGATGGACCCAAAACAAGGGACCCTCTTGCCAAAAGACTCCAGTGGGTAGTTTCTTGTTAGGAATAACAATGAATTGTAATGACTTTGAGAGAGATCAATACGATCTACTTGGGCCTCATCTAATCTTTTTTGTATAATATTCAAAACCAGATGTGATTCAGGAGTGAGCTCTCTAGGAGATGTGGGATGGGGATCCCCTTGTAAGATATTAATTGGGCTCCTAAGAATTCTTGTGTAGTACCAACTTGAACCTTTTCAGGGGCTATAATGAGTCCCCATAATTTGAGTTGTTCTATTAATTCAGAGTAAATATCCTTTAAAATATATTCCTCAGAGTGGCATAATACTATATTTGGAGTATTAAAAATAGGGGTATTCCAAGGAGAAGTTGAAGGTCTAATATGATTTGCTTCTAATTGTTGTTGTACCAGTTCTTGGGCCGCTTTAAGTTTTTCTAATGTCAGGGGCCACTGAGAGACCCACACTGGTGCATTGGATTTCCAAGTTATTTTTACATACTTTTGTTCAGTGGCCCCAAGGAAAAAGCCAAGCCTTTGCAAACTTTATTGCCCTTAACACTAATTGGCTGGGTATTTCCCTAGCCATAGCGGCCTATCCCCTTGTCCCATTTATGACCTTGTTTTATCATTAGATTTTGAGCCTTTTGGCTATAATGGCCTTCTATACTGAGTACTAAATCCATTTGCATGAGAATATCTCTGCCCCATAAATTAACAGGTAAATGGTCTAGGACATAAGGTTGAAATGTTCCCTGTTGGCCCTCATCATTTTTCCATGTCAATACAGAACTACTCCTTTGTGGGCTAGTAGCTACACCCAGTCCCCTCAGGGTTTGTTCCACTACTTGTAGAGGCCATTCTTTTGGCCAATCTTTTAGGGTAATAATGCTAGTATCAGCTCCTGTATCTAGGAGTCCCAAAAATTCTCTATTTTTAATCTTTATTTTAAGCATTGACCTATTTTTTAAGTCCTTGGTAAGACAGGCAAAATCAACCCCAGAAGATCCCAAACCTGCAATTATCCTAGTTGCTATGGTTGATGGAAAATTATTATGAAGGTTGGGAATAATCAAAAGCTGAGCTATGCGGTCCCCAGGTGATATGGAGATAATTCCTTGAGAAGAATGCGCAAGAACCATAATTTCTCCTGTAAAATCAGAGTCAATAACTCCAGGGATAACTAAGTTCCCTGAGTGCACTAGAGCTCCTACCTAATAAAATTCCAACAGTATCAGGAGGTAAGGGACCTTTTAGATCTGTAGGGCAAATCCTTTAAGGGACCTTCCATGCGCATTCATGACATTTCAGTGCCCATTAGCTACCGGTAAACAAACCAAAAGGCAGACCACTTTAACTAATAAAACAAAAGCGAAAGCACACACAAACACTTAGTCTCTGTCGCTTATACTGCGAACTTTAACACCGTCGCTTATCCCGTGAACTTCAACCTGGCCAGACTGTACTTTACTTACCCTGTGTTTACCTGATCAGTTCCTTCTTTGTAACTCGAGTTCCCGGTTTTCGGCACCACTTATGATTGCCCACTGCCCACGGGGACAATCACAACGTGTATGCTCTTCTTGATCACAGGAACCAAAAGGAGTTTATTCTGCAAGTCTCAGACTTATATTTAGAACATCAGCCTATCAGAGAGTAGACTACCTGGAAAGTCAGCCTATCAAGGAACAGTCTCCAGGCAGATACCAGGATTGCCTCATGTACAACAGCCAACCAGAGTTACTTCCTAAAACTTGTATATGAGTGCAGCTATGTCTGGCAAGCTGCCAGGTGCCATCTTAGAGATCAGGCCACGGTGTGGCTCTGGGGCCCTCAGAGCCCGCTCCTGACATTTATATACCCAAATTTCATGAAATGCATCAGGATATAATCTGCCATGGCAAGAAAAAATGTGAGCAGTAGAAAAAATGCTCAGAAACTTCAGTAAATATAATTATCTAATGAAACAATAAAATTGTTATGTTTAGCTGGTTGTGGTGGAACCCACCTGTAATGCTGAAGCAGGAGGATGGTAAGTTCAAAGCCAGTCTCAGCAAAAGTGAGGCACAAAGTAACTCAGTGAGACCCTGTTTCTAAATAAAATATTAAATAGGGCTGGGGATGTGGCTCAGTGGTCAATTGCCACTGAGTTCTGGTCCTCAAAAAATATTTCAAGAAATTTTGAATTGTTATGTTTAAAAACATAGCATGTTGCAAAAGTCAAATCAGACATGAATTTTAAAAAAGAAACTACCAGGGCTGTGGTTGTGGCTCCGTGACAAACTGTGTGCCCAGCACATGTGAGGCACTTGGGTTCACTCCTAAGTACCACATAAAAATAAATAAAAAATAAATAAATAAAGACCTTGTGCTTATCTGCAACTAAAAATTGTTTTGAAAAATTTAAAAATACACACCACCAAAATTGATCAGGGAAGTAGATGTAAAAGAAAGAGAAATTTTCAGATATGTATTTTCCTGGATATTCAAAAGAACTCAGTAATAAAATAATAACAACTGAGGTGACAATCTAATTACTGTACTAGTCTATAGTGATTATTTCAAGCAATAGTGAGGTATGATTCTAAATTTAGCACCACACTAAGCTGCAAAACATTTTGAAATTCTGCATGTCCTTCTTATGAATTTGGTTCCTTTCTGATGGACAGGTCTTCAAATATTACTTTTCTGTAGTTTCAAAAATACCATCTCTAGGATCTTCCAACTTTCTGATGTGCTTCTTACTCTTAACTTATTTTTTTAACTGGGAAAGTGAAAGCAGATAATAGAAGCTGGCAGACTAAAGCCTATCAACATGCATGTTCTACAATCAGAAAGTTAGATAAAACAAACATACTAAATAGAAACTAAATCTGCTTCCATTTCTGGACATTGCCATGATGGAGCAAAAGCTTCCTCCAGTAACACTGTGGATTCTCTGCAATAGGGGTTTCTCAAAAGACCTCACATACTGGTGGAGGGAGGAATGCATGCTGTGAGTTGATGAAGGCCTGCCAGTCTTCACCACAGGCTCTGTGGTTCACAGCATTTGAAAATTGTTCCATCACCAGCCCAAGACTCAGGATCACATGGGAAGGATTGAGAAAGCAAAGCACAATACATAGATCACTATATATAAACCCATGTCTAGGTCTATTCATACAAACAATAGAGTTAAATAATTTCTATAAAAATATTTATAAAAATATTAAAAATATTTTAATTTAGCTAATATGTATCCCTTTCTCATGTAATAAAAATTAGTAGATAATCACAAAGCTAATATAATCATTCTATCCATTTGCTGACTTTAACTATCTCAAGATTGTTTACATCTATTCCTTCATGAATTCACTACCTAGTTTGTGCTTTATGATTAATCATGCTATACAATGTAAAAGATATAATCCTTGCCTAATGGACTTATATTTCTATTGAGAGACATCGAGGAAAGGGTCAATTAATGAATTAAACAAAAGAACTTAAGTATCATTTATACAAACTATAAAATTAATTATTGTCCCAAATTTGAGATTTTAATATAAAGAATCTTTAAACAATCACAGGTCTATTACCAAGCAGAAACATTCCTAAAATATAATACTTTAAAATTATTTAGGCCAGGTGCAGTGGTGCATCCCTATAATCCCAGTGGTTCAAGAGGTTAAGGCAGAAGAATCACAAGTTCAAAGCCAACCACAGCAACCTAGCCAGGCTCTAAGTAACTCAGCAAGACCCTGTCTTTAAATAAAATATAAAAAAGGCTGAAGATGTGACCCAGTGTTTAAGTGCCCCTGGGTTTAATCCCTGGTACCAAAAATAAAAGTTATTTAGTTATAAGTGGCAAATAATATGAACAAGACTTTGTAAACCTGTTTCAACATTTTTGAGTATAAACCCAGGAACATAATTGCTGCTTCATATGATAATTTATATTTAAATTTAAGGGGAAATGGTATGAATTAATTTTTGAAAAATTTTTAAAAAATTAACATTTAAAAATTTTGATGAGCTCAGAATTCTCTATTCTTGCAGGTACTTTAGAAAAAATTATACACTTCTCTTTATTGTAAAATAATTTTTATGCTAACAACAAACCTAAACTCCATAAGGAAAGAATGTGATAAAAGCAATTATCAGGCACTGAACAAAAAGATGCAGAATTTCTGTCAAAGCTATTAATGAAAGCAAGGGAATATGCAATATCAGATTTTGGTAGTTGTTGCTACCTGCAATCTCATCAATGTCTATTATGATGCCCTCAAGTATTACATCAAGTAAGTCTGGTGAAGAAGAAATCCAACAGTTTCTAATTTTTCTTCTCTACTACCTGTCAAAGTTGCTATTGTTAAAGGGAATGTTATTAAAGGAAACAATATATACTACTTGAAAAAAATTAGACATTATAAACATTTCAAGTTGGTCAAACTAAGAATGTTTTTATAAATAATATTAAAACATTTCAGAAAATATGCAATGAGTCTAAAACATTAACTAGCTCTCAAAAAAGTAGGTTCATTTTCTTTGAATCATAGCTTTTTTAAAAAAGAGGTATGTTGTGTAATCCAATACTCATTAAGAATATGTCCTGGGGTTGAAGTTGTGGCTCAGTGATAGAGTATTTGCCTTGCATGTTTGAGGCATTAGGTTCAATTCTCAGAACAATATATAAATTCATGTAAAAAATAAAGGTCGATCAATAACTAATATTTTTACAAGAATATGTCCTAGTGATACCACCGTTTACCAGTGACGAGTTCTGCTCCTTCTAATGCTGAAGATTGAACGCTAGAGAAGCACGCCAAGGCAAGCATATTAAGCAGGTTTTATTTAAAGGTAATAATACAGACTTCTCCTGTCAGGAAGAAGGGGGCCATGGCTGATGTTCTAAAATCTCAAGAAGTGAGCGTACCGCACCCTACATCTTTTATAGGTTAAAGTCTTTTTTGTTCTCCAGTTCTCTCCCCCCTTATCTCTCCTTCCTGCCTATGTGACTAGGCCTAGTTTTGCATTAAGTGAGAAGCCATGGGCAGGGAGAGGGCCAAGTGATTCAGGTAGGTAAGGGCCTAGGGGGCATTAATTAGCAGCTCCATGCTAGCAGTCCTTGATAAAGGCAGGTAAGTTTGGTAATCAATGGGCTCTGTAGATCCTTGACATTCCATTCTTCCAGGGGCAGTCTCCAACTTCTAGAGGCAGATGGCTTCAATGGCTTCATTTCCTCGTTTTGACCCGATCCTCTATTTCTACACTAACTACCTGTCCTTAATTCTGGCTACATTCCCCCCATTTGCTTTGGGAAGTCCTAAATGCTGTAAGAAAAGAAAGGTGGCGCTGATCTTTCTGGCTGCTTTGAAGCTGAAAGGGGGCAGCGAGGGGCAAGCAATTTAGAGTTCACTTTTAAAAATTGGGTCAATCGAAGGGTCCAAGGTAGAAGTCTGGTTGGGGAAGAGCAGATTGTAAAGTCATCTGGGGGTGGGTGCTTCTATGAGAGAATGACAAAAAGACATTAATACTGAAATGAGATTAGTACAAAGTAAATGTTGCAGCATCTGAAACATGCTAATAAATATCATGAATATGACAGAAGTCAATTTCTCACCAGGAGGTGGAAGAACTGAGAAATTGTTCCAATAGTAAGGCCTAACAAAGGCTGGAGAAGACAAGGCCTTTATTTGGGGACTTTAACATTGTTCAGGTTATCAGGAATGTAAACACAACATTTAACTCTTAATGTCATTGATGTTCCCAGAAAATATAGTAAAGATACTTCATTTAATCTGATGTTTGTAAAATATCCCTTTATTGGTATAACCTGTGTTTAGTACAGATGTCTATACTTCTGTTACTTAGGGCTAGATAATCATATAAGCAAACATATTAAGTCTCCATGTGTAGCTTTTAATCTTTATTCTAGTGGACTAACAAGTGTACATCTTAAGTTACATTTAACTATTATTTCTTTTAAATGACCAAAAATGGCTATATTTTGGTTTTAACTGTTTTGCTGGGTGTCCAAGATCAAGTTGGTCAAATTAACCTGTTCCTGTCTTTTTAAAGAGTCAGCTGAGTTCCAACAAGGGTCACTTGTAGAGAATTTAAGAGCAGCTTCTTAGCTCCACCAGTGCCATTGGTTAGGCAGGGTCTCCTTGATGAGGTGGCTTTCTTTGGAAGCATCAAGGGATGTCTCCCTTTTTTCATGACCTTCCTCTGCAGCAGATGCACTGAGTAATTTTTCAACCTCTAGTGGTCTCAACAATCTCCTTGATCAGGAGCTTGTGTGACCCAGAATTGCAATGCTCCTTAGAAAATTTCTCTTGTTCCCTGGGTTCAGGCTAACTTTGAGGGCAAGATTGTTTTTTGTTTTTTTGTTTTTTTCCTTGGCCTCTGTATTTAATTCCAATTTCTAAGTTTGATCTTAATCATCGAGCAAGCCAATCTCACCAGTGCTAAAGTAGGAGTACTGGGCTTTAACTTCAATGTCTATAACTTTACAGTTATTTACCCTTTCATCTAACTGGAGTCTGTATTAGTACTGGAAGTTACCACTATGTGTTCTATAGGTGATGGCTTATTATCACAAGTTACTAGGTTGTGTGTTCCTGAAGCAGCTACTTCTGCAAAATATTAACAGGTGACAGTTTCACAAAATGAAATTAGCAAGAGTAAAAAAATATATTCAGCTTGTATAACAGCTATCTTGAATTTTGACTGAGAGCCACATTATATCCCCCCTACTTGAGATCACAGTACTTATACAACAAGAACCAATCTTTTGACTACACCTTTAAATAAACTGAAGTTTGACTTATTTTGGAGACATTATAATATGCAGTAAGGTGGGAAGCAGAGCCTAATCTCAGGTAAGGCATGGCTCTTTACAGAACATCTTAAGTGTTCTAATTCTGATGTTGATCTTTGCTTCTTTCTTAAATATCATTTTAAGTAGTTTACATATGCTGTTTCCCGAGTCTATATGAATTTTATAATTAACACAATTTAACATTATATCTAAAGCATGAATTAAAGAAAGGCTGAGAGAGCTTTTAACATTTCTTTTGTGTGATAAAGTGGTAAAATGCTTTTATGTTTCGCAATATTAACCTTTAAACAAATCAGGCTCTAACATTTAGAAATACATTTTTATTTAAAATTATTTCACTGTAAAAAGTAACAAAATTTACATATTCCCTATTGATAACACATCCTATAATAGAACATTAAATGATAGAAATAAATCCCCAATAAAATTTACTCTTTATAATTTTAAAATTACCATTACAGACACATTTAATCTGGAGAATAGCAGCTTGATAAATTCCCTGCTTTAAAAACTTGTACACCTGGAAAATATGGACACATTTAATATACAAAGAGTGACCATTTCATAATTACCTTGACAAATTTTTATTACCAAATTTTGTTTTTAAAGAAAAATTTAGACTCTTTAACATAGTACAATACTCTAACAGTCATTTAACCATAATTGTATAAACCCCAATTTTTAAGATTAATTACTCTAAAGAATAAAACTTAATGGACACAAAGTTAAGAATAAATTAGTGTTTCTAAGAAATCCTTGTCATTTTACCATATAGATTAAACTTTGTTTTATATCACAACAGAAGTATTTCACCTTAGGAAAAACCTTAAATTGCTTTAACACTCTCACATACATACAACCAACTTAGTTACATGCAAACTTGTTGAAATTTGCCCTTTACTTACACACAAACTTTCGTAGCACTTACTTAGACCCTCATGTATTTCATCACACAAGCACTTTCTTACCCAGAAACATTTTCTTTTCCCTTTCCTATCTGTTGACCCATTTTTGTTTACATTCTGAAACAACTCTTATAAAATTTCTGAATTTATACAAATTACTCTATTTTAATAAGATTGAATATTTTGTTATTTATAGTACTCTAATTGAAACACAGTTGAAACTTCTGGGATCCTTTGTATATAGAATTGCACTTGTTAGGACATAACTCTTAGTAACCTTGTTTATAGTTTAGTGATGACACAAAGCAAGTTTAAACCCTTTATTTACCAACCTATGAAAACACCAGTAATATTTATGTAGGATACCCCATGGATTTAAGGAGTTAAAAGTACTCGATGCTATTTAACAATTAGCATTTTAACTTTGTAAATTAATCAGATGTCTCTAAAAACACATTTGAGTAATCCCATATATGTCAACTCTAATCCACTTATTTTGTGAAAACCAAGATATCAGACAAGTGTCCTGAACAATATTTGCTGTCTCTTTCCTGTTGAAGAAAAGTCCTAGAAACAATTGATATTAGACACTTTATTAACATCAATATTTTATTAGCTTGACCACCTAGAGACTTGCGAGTTATTTTCAAAGATATTTTACTTTTATTAGTTTACCCAATTTGAATTGAACCTTTTTAAATCATGTGAATTAAGAGTACATGCATCCATTTTTTAAATTTTAATTTTAGGAGCACTCAATTTTGATACACACAAAACATGACATCAGACAGCACAACATACAAATAACACAAAATCAAAGTCTTGTAACTTTATAGGTGGATCTCCATTGCAATGTAACAGATGTTCAAAACTCTAGTTGAAAAAAAAATAGAAGTGATCAAAAAAATCATGAGCATTTCTCTTATTACTAGAGATGTTCAACATTTTTCCATATGTTTGTTGATTGCTTGTATATCTTCTTCTGTGAAGTGTCTATTCATTTCTTTAGCCCATTTGTCAATTGGATTATTTACATTCTTGTTGTAGAGTTTTTTGAGTTCTTTATAGATTCTGGAGATTAGCGCTCTATCTGAAGTATGATTGGAAAAGATTTTCTCCCATTTTGTAGGCTCTTTCTTCGCATTGCTGATAGTTTCCTTTGCTGAGAGAAAGCTTTTTAGTTTGAATCTATCCCAGTTATTAATTCTTGCTTTTATTTCTTGTGCTATGGGAGTCCTGTTGAGGAAGTCTGGTCCTAAGCCGACATGTTGAAGCTCTGGACCTACTTTTTCTTCTATAAGATGCAAGGTCTCTGGTCTGATTCCGAGATCCTTAATCCAGTTTAGTTTTGTGCATGGTGAGAGATATGGTAATAAGAGAAATGCAAATCAAAACCACCCTAAGATTCCATCTCACCCCAATTAGAATGGCGATTATCAAGAATACAAGCAACAACAGGTGTTGGCGAGGATGTGGGGAGAAAGGTACACTCTTACATTGCTGGTGGGGCTGCAAATTAATGCAGCCACTCTGGAAAGCAGTGTGGAGATTCCTTAGAAAACTTGGAATGGAACCACCATTTGACCCAGCTATCCCACTCTTTGGCCTATACCCGAAGAACTTAAAATCAGCATATTACAGAGATACAGCCACATCAATGTTCATAGCTGCTCAGTTCACAATAGCCAGATTGTGGAACCAACCTAGATGTCCTTCAACTGATGAATGGATAAAGAAAATGTGGTATATATATACAATGGAATATTACTCAGCCATAAAGAATGATAAAATTATGGCATTTGCAGGCAAATGGATGAAACTGGAGAATATCATGCTAAGTGAGATAAGCCAATCTCAAAAAACCAAATGAAGAATGACATCGCTAAGAAGTGGATGATGACACATAATGGGGGGTGGGAAGGGTTAGTGTTGGGGTTGGAGTTGGGTTTAGGGAGGGGGGCAGGAATGGAGGAAGGAAGGACTGTATAGATGGTGGGGAGGGGTAGGAGGGGTGGGGGGAAGGGAAAAATGGCAGAATGAATCAAACAACATTACCCTATGTAAATTTATGATTACACAAATGGTATGCCTTTACACCATGTACAGACAGAGAAACAACATGTATCCCATTTGTTTACAATAAAAAAAATCATAAGCTCAAAAAAATATAGAATTAAAAAAAAAAAAACAAGAGTCCTGGAAAAAATGATACAGCCATTAAGTACTTTAGTAAAGCACCATAAAATTTACTTTTGCTGGAGTTTAGGTAAGACTCTTTTTGTCTTTTTTTTCCTTGGGTTTGAGACAGGTCTCCTACTGAGCCTTTAGGCTTCCTCTATGTACATTTCAATGTAAGCCTTGACTGAGATCTGGAAGGATCTAACAGGTTTTAAGAGAAACCTTGGGCTTAGGGCATTTAGCTGTCTCTATCAGGACAGGTTGGATGTCAAAGAAAATTATGAGACCTTATTTTTCATTACTTTTGAGAATGAAGCTACTTTGGTAAGTTCCTCACTGAGATATGCCATTGGTTATTGAGCTGCCTATAGCTGTGCATCTAGGATTTATTTTCCCCTCACTGACAAACAGGTTAAATCTTGCTTCATTGGTAAGCTGAGGACAGGAGCTTGAAGTAAGGCCCCTTTTTGAAATTCTTAGGGCAGAAAATTGTCCTATGGTGGCTATTTTCTGTACTATTGAGCCTGTTGATGACATAGTTAAGCTTTATTTTTTGAGATTTTCTAATTCCTATTAGCTAAGAAGTTTAGGAGTTCTGCAATGGTCTTTTCATATTCCTCCTGGGTGTAGGCACATAAAGGATGTCATTTACTTGCTGGAGAACAATCACAGATGTTTTATCTCTGAATTTTGCTACATCCTTAGCTAAGGTTTGTCTGGAACAGGTGAAGCCCATCTAAATCCTGAGGCAACACTGTCTAGGTTAGTTGAGATAAAGTATTTGGTTCCTCAAAGGCAAACAGAAATTGCTATTCAGAGTCTAGCATAAACAGGAAAACCATCTTTTAAATCTAACATAATAAACCAAGCAGTATTTGGAATCCAAGATAAAAGTGTATGGATTAAGAACTATAGTGTGTGGGAAATTACTCCTTCATTGTTCTAAGGTTCTGAACTAGGCAGTTTTCTTTTTAACTCCTAAAATGGGTGAATTGCATGGATATTGCAAGGCATTAAATTTTTCTGTCATTTTGAATGATCTTTAATAAGTCCTTTTTCTTTTCTTTATGTTCCCTTTTCTTTCCTTTTGATCTTTATTAAAAATGGAAAGTGCAAGCTGGAGAAGATCATCTAAGGATCGATGAGGGCCACATGCCAATTTTTGTAATTTCCTCTAAATATTTGGGGCTGACTAAATATAAATTTGTACCTTAAAAGTTGGTGGCCCTTTATGGATTCAGGATTCAGGGTGGTGTGTTTTCTTATTGCAATCCTGAGTCTCTCCGTGAAAATACCAGGATTTTCCTGAAGGCCTCATATAGTTTTCTAGGCATCCTACTCATTATCTGAATCCCAGTTAGGATGGTTTCTGGGAACTGCCTGTGCTCTAGATGGTTAATGGCATAATTTTCCAGGTGAAGTCAAATACCTGGCATAATATTTATTATATTATAATATTTATTAGGATCTTCAAAAAACCTTCCTAAATTTTTGTATGTCTAATGTTGGGAGGGTCCCCTTGGTCTTCCTTCCTACAAAGGCAATTCCTCAAGGCTTTCACCTCTCATGGTAGAGATTATTGATGTCAAGCATGGTAACATATGAAGGCACTTTTCTTGATCATTTGCAATTTAGCAGTATGAAGGCTAGTGGTGAACCTGGCAATACTGTTGAGAGAGAAACTCCCTTCTGAGTTAGAAGTATTAGGGACATCTCCCTAACTGAGCTTCCTGTCAGTCCACCAAAACCCGTCTCTCACTACCTGTCTTTGGCAAAGTTATTTCTGGCCTTCTTTGGCAAAGTACTAGGGTCCATGTTTACCCTGTGATAGAGACCCTGGGAGGATTCAGACTTAAGAGCATTACTGCTTTCCTCCTGCCAGTATAAACTCCTGATTATGAAAAAGATGACAAAAGTAAAAAGTGTGCCTTTGCCTTATCTTTTTGCCCTGTACACTAAAGGAATCTCTGGATGGTGAGGGGACATCTGTTGGTTGTTATGCATATAACGCCATTTGCATGGAGAGTCTCACGGGAGGGGTTTTTAAATGCCTCCCTCTTGCAGCTTAAAGAGAACACTGTGAGCATATTTAAGCACAGGAACAGTAATGGGGAGACTCTAGATAGACTAGTGAAGGCTAACTATTCAAACAAAGGGAACCTGGACATTTTCATACTAATCATACCAGGCCTTAATCCTACAGTCTGAACTCCTAATGTCTGACCAGCAAGGGAAGGGGAGCATCCAGGAGGAAGTGGATGTGCGGGAGTGTTGTGCACTGTAAGGCCCATACGAAGGCAAAGGTAATTGGCGCTTTCCCTCAGTGCCATTCATCTACCGATCACCCTGGATACCCCTCAGTGTGGTCAGAAGGGGGAATCCAGAGAAGGAACCTTTGGGGTCCACCCTAGAATAGCCCAGGCTGAGAACCCCACAGTTGTTCCAACACTTCCTCCACCTCCATGCATCCTGGACTGACCAGGACTAGGGACACTGTGTACTCATGGCAATTACACTCCGGACCTGGACATAAAAGTAGGAAATGGCTTCAGCAGAGTTCAACATGCCTACAGAGCAGGTGATTGGAAACTCGCCTGAGCCGGGAAACCTCTCACCCAAGTCTTAAGAATGGCGGCTGCACTAACTGCATTTACGTAACTGACGGGTGCCCATTTTGCCCTCTAGAAAGAAAGAGACAGAAAGATGCACCTCAAACAGATATGGGGTGAGTGGAGAGAGAAGCTTACTTAGAAGCTTACTTACCTTGGTGTAAGTCTCAGTGGGACCTCCAAATCTGATACCGCCATTTACTGGTGACAAGTTCTGCTTCTTCTAATGTTGAAGATTGAACACTAGAGAAGCACACCAAGGCAAGCGTATTAAGCAGGTTTTATTTAAAGGTAATAATACAGACTTCTCCTGGCAGGAAGAAGGGGGCCATGGCTGATGTTCTAAGGTCTCAAGAAGTGAGTGCACCCTATATCTTTTATAGGATAAAGACTCTTTTGTTCTCTAGTTCTCTCCTCCCTTATCTCTCCTTCCTGCCTATGTGACTAGGCCTGGTTTTGCATTAAGTGAGAAGCCATGGGAAGGGAGAGGGCCAAGGTGATTCAGGTAGGTAAGAGCCCAGGGGGCATTAATTAGCAGCTCCATGCTTGCAGTCCTTGATAAAGGCAGGTAAATTTGGTAATCAATGGGCTCTAGAGATCCTTGACATTCCATTCTTCCAGGGGCAGTCTCCAACTTCCAGAGGCAGATGGCTTCATGGCTTCATTTCCTCTATTTGACCCAATCCCCTATTTCTACACTAACTACCTGTCCTTAATTCTGACTTTATTAGTCAAATGTTATGGTACATGCTTGCACTTCCAGAGGCTTTGGAGGTTATGGCAGAAGGATTGTGAATTCAAAGCCTGTCTCAGCTACTTAGTGAGGCCCTGAGCAACTCAGCAAGACCCTTTCTCAAAATAAAAAATAAAAAGTGATGAGGATGTTTCTAAGTGGTGTACCACCCTTGGGTTCAATCACTGATACCCCCCAAAAAAGAAAAAGTGTCCTAGTCAGGTACAGTGTCTCATACTACCTGGGTAATTGAAGGAGGAGGATCACCAAACCAAAAGCCAGCAATTTACCAAGACTGTTTCAAAATGAAAACTAAAAACAATGAGGTATAGAGTCCAATGGTAAAGTAGCCCTGGGTTCAATTCCCAGTACCACCTCTACCCCCACAGACAAACATGTCCAATAAACCACCCATGAAGATGCATACTGTGCTTATTTTATTTCTGAATATCACTACCAAACATAATGGCAAGGCTCTTCTATCTTAAAAATGAACACACTGAGCTGGGCATGCTAACAAGGATCACCAAGTTCAAAGGTAGCATTAGCTATGTAGAATGGTCTTAAGCAATTTAGCAGGACCATTAACAAATTACCAAGACCCCATCTCAAAGTGTTAAAAAGGGCTAGAGAGGGCTGTGTAGATAGATAAGTCAGTAGAGTGCTTGCTTTGCAAGCACAAGTCCCTGAGTTTGATCCCCAGCACCACACACACACACACACACACACAGAAAGGGCTAGAGATGTGACTCAGTGGTGAAGCACCACTGGGATCAATCCCTGGTATCAAAAAACAAACAAAGAATGCCCTTGAATACACTGTATTTAAGTAATACCAAGAATTCAATGGGTTTCTGAAAGAAAATTAGAATCTTGTTTCAGGTATCTAGCAGATATCATTTTGTAAGAAAAATAGAAGATTATAAGATAAATTTTGGGATTTGATACAACAGAAATATTTTCCCTCCTCCATGTAACTATGTCCAAATTATTTTATTAAAATTCCTACTACCCCATCTCTCTTGTCCCACATTAAACACAAAACAGCAGCTCTCAGTGAAGTCTCAGCAAAAGCTAGGAGATCTGGGACAATAGATACAATGCTGTAGACTTTGAAGCAAAGAAAACTACACTGTAAAGTATTTATTCTGCCAACACGATGGGTATCCTTGAGTAAATAATGACCCTTTGGAGAAAAGGAAATATGATTTCTGAAGTCTTGGTAGAATAAATGACTTCCCTGGAGTTATCTAACCAAGTGTTTCAGCATATCAAAACCTAAGGCATGACTTCTGACATGTAATGCAGATCCCTTTCCACTACACCTTTCCCTCTCTCAGAGCACAAGCATCCACATACAATGCAAAGTGTGAGGGTAACCATATTTTACCTACTGCCACAAATCTCTATATCAGAATCTCTGGCACAGTGAGAGGTAATCTGTGTGTCATTACACACTGGCAGTCAGTCATGTAAGCTCCTTTCTGGTAATTATAACATTCCTAGGGGTATTTTCATTTTGAATATGTAACCTTGTTCTAAAAATGTGACTGAGTTTACATTTTAATTCATTCACTTTAACAAGCTCTTAATTTTATATCATTATCTGTGTATTACTACTTTGAGTTGTAAAATGGACTGTCACATGCATGAAATATTATGTGCCTACCTGCTCTATGTACTCTCAATACTACAGATAGAATCCATGACAAACATAAAATTGAAAATCAATAAAATTTACTCATGATGAATCTTAGAATTTGTAGTCAATATGCATATAGCATGTTGAAAAACTATGCTGAGACCACAAATTTCACAAATGTTCTATGCATTTTTCAGCTGCATTAATTCAGGTTATAAGACTAGCACAAATATTTAAATGTCAATTTAAAAATAGTTATTTAACAATTGGATAACATTATGCAATGTATCATTATTTATGAACTAGTAAAAATATGTGGGATGGAATAATTCATTATGACTTGAGACAGGCATAGTAAAAATGTTGGAGTGAATATAGAATATTCAAATAAGTACAAGAAAGCTATACAATGTTGTTTCCTAAAACACCAGGTTATGAGAGAGAGAAATAAGAGGACATTATTATGACTTTATCTGGACAGTGAATTCACATTGTTTATAAAGCAATTAAATGGGGGAAACATCTCCTCCATCCCAAATATGTACTATTAGCATTGCTGCTGTTTTCTTCAATAGTCATTTGTTCAGCTATTTCAGATAATGATTCACCAATATTCTGGCATTCTCAAAGAGTGACGGATAGCATTCTCTTAAACTTTTTCATACTATCAATTGAATGTGACTTGAAAAAATTCTGAAAGAATGAACACAGAAGTGAAGTTATCAATATTTTACTGCTCAAGAAAACAATGTCATTCTGTGTTTCCTGGGAGTATTCAAAATAGGAATATGATGAATATAATCAGGAAATTTTTACTTTGCCAAACAACACAAAATTCAAACTTCTGTTTAAAAAGATACATTTGCTAATTAATGCTATATTTATTGTGCATTATTATAATAGCAGAAATTTTGCATATTTAGAATTCAATCATAATAATGAAATTTAGAAAGTTTGCAAATTTTCTTAAAATGTACTTTCTAAAAGACTCTATCCCTACAAATCACAATCCCATAGGAACCAGTCAGTAGATATTTTCAGATACAACCATGGGTTAGGAGAGGTAAAGAGGAAAGGATAAAGAATAATCTTTGACCTTTTACTATCCCATTTTTATGTATTAGGAAATTTTCTCAAAGAAGTTTCCTGGTCCAAGTCAGACAAATAACAAATAATTAGACTTAAAAACAGGATTGCCATTGACTTTATCCTCCACATTATAGCATCTCTGAAATCAGGTTGTATTTCACAATTAATAGGATGTCAAATGTAATTGAGAGAATTTTTTTCTTTTTTATACATACATAATTGAATGATACAATTCATGGTGTAGTCTTACAAATGATGAAACAATGTACTTGCTACCAAACCCATTTCTTCAACAATTTACCCATCACTTCTTTCTGATTTACTTTCTGACTTGCAGTGAGCTGGTATACCAGCTATAAGCATATATAACTTATATAGTTATAAGTTAACTATAAGCATTATCCTACATTAGAGTAAGGTCCTCATAAACTCCTTTATGCTTGGACTGGGGTTGTGGCTCAGTGGTGGAGTTCTTGCCTGGCATATGTGAGTTACTGGGTTCAATCCTCAGTACCACATAAAAATAAACAAAATAAACAAATTTTATCTATCTACAACTAATGTTTTTGAAAACCCTTTTATGCTAAAATACATATTTTACCAAACACTTCTGTTTACCTATTTCTTATTGTGTTTTTCTTTTTGTCTCATTCTAAGCCTGTATTCTAAGTAGTTGAGTTTGCTGAACAGGTGACCTCTGCATAATATACAAGTTATATAATAATTTTTGTTTGCTCAGAGGTTGAATGGAGAGTATCATGCATAAATTCACAAGTAGCAATGATTTTGTTCCTTACCATCTCCATGTTATATTTACTATATATTTCAAAATAAACACTACAAGAAAAATATAAAACCACACTTATTGAAATAGCAAGAATTACAATTACACTACAATAAAGACTTTTTTCACTCCTAAGCTCTAAAATAGGAGACAGACTGGTGAATTACTGAAAAGACTTCATGCCTTAGCTTGGTTTCGTTATAACACCAAACTGACAAGTATATTCTGCTGAATATTTTCTATTAATGTATCTTTTAGATTACTATTCCTCTTTTCAACTGTATCTAACATGCAATTAAACCTATTTGGTTCTTTATTTTAGTTACTAAATTTTATCTATTTCAAATTTTCCTTTTCTTTTCTAATAGATCCCACCTCTGTAATAAAATTTTCAATCTCACCATGCATTTTTATAACTAGATTAGTTATCATGTGTTAATGCCTTTGTAACTCCAAAGTCTGTGTAATCTTTATCAAGACTATTTTTATGCTTTGAACTGTTCCTATTCTTGATTTTTTTACTCTTGGGCTTACTGTACACTTAGAAATTTTTTATTGACTGCCAAGTACTCTATGTGAATGATTTTATGAAATGCCTATAGAAAAAATATACAGATTCTAGATGCTGTTACCTTCCACCAAACAAAATTTTATTCTCCTCTAGGGGGAAGTCAAAGTAGATGAATAGATCAAATCAATCCAATCAGGAATAGAGATTGCTTGAACACTACTATAAAGATTGACCTGCCTGTGATTTGTCCTCACTCTTTTGACACAGTCCTTTCACAGATTACACTGTAACCTGAGCCAGAACAACAAATTATCAAAAACTCCATGCAACTTTTCCAGTTGCCTTCTGCTTATTTTTTATAACCTATTCAGCTTTTATCCTTATTCTGTACACAGCTGAAGAGTTAGAAAACACAGGAGAAAACCCATTACAGACTGTGTCTGTACCCTTCTCTCCTGAATCTTAACTGATTCAGCAGCTCTACAATGTCTTCCAAAGGATTTTAGTTTTCTAGCACTTTTAGTAGTTTCAGCAGAAGATTTAGTCTTCTATAAGTTACACCATCATAGGCAAAAATGGAGGCTTTTATGTGGATTTAAAGATAACATATCACAGGTATTTTACCAAGCAAGGTAGTCAATAAAATCAAAAGTTGAATCCAAAAAGAAACCTGTTTAGTGTAGGGCTGTTCTAAATGGTATCTCGTATCTGACTGTCAAACTTACCAAAGCTACCTTCATAGTCAGTCATCAATGCCATTCATTTAAACATACTAGATATTTAAGATGAACTGAGCTATGTCACTCTGATCTCTCTAAATGAGTCTGAAATAAGACTTTACCCTAGAGACAGGAGAGAATCCCTCTAGCAATTTAACAAGCATGGTAATTGTGTCAACCCCTACAGAGTCTTCAAGAAATCTATATTCTACAAAAGTCCTAAGAGCTGGTAGCTCATAATCACCAACTTCTTAGACAGCAAACTTTTTAAATACAGTCATATGCTTACTGATTTCTGACCAACTACATAGACATCATTTCAGAATCTAGGCATACAACTTTTTTTTTTAAATTGGGAACTATTTCAAAATTTTCAAAAGCTGGATTCTGCCTATTGTTCATGACAAATAAGAATAAAATTAAGAAAGTAAAAAAGAAATGATTTATATCACATGCTAAGAAATCAATTATATATGGATTCAGTATACCTTGCCACATATAGTCTGGCTATTTGAAATAGCAGTCAAGAGTCAAATGTGGCTAATGAGTACCTGAAAGAAGTTACTACAAACTGGGTTGTACCATAAATGTGAAATATTCATTGAATTTCAAAGACTTAGTAGGAAAAAAGAATATAAAATAATTCAGTAATTGTATTTAATATTAAAGAAAAATAAAACAGAAATGTTAGTTGCTGGGTGAAGAAGTGAAATGAGAATTACTGGTTACCTGGTACAGATCTTCAGTTTTACAAGATAATAAGGATTCTCATAGACAGATAATGGTGATGATTGCAAGACAACATGAAGTATTTTCTTAATAACAAACACAATAATGGTTAAGTCAGTACATATTAAATGTATTTTAAAAAAACTAAAAACCCTTAATTGCCTAGGACAGAAATAAGCATTTATTATCTCACAAAATTTTAGCTTTAATTAAATTTTATTTGTTCTACTGCTAATAAAGAAAAGATACTATGGATATATTTAAGTGAAATATATTACTAAATTAAATCCATCTTTAAAAAAACTTTTTAAAATACATGTCCAAAAGATTACTAATGAGGACAGAAAACGTTCTTCCCATGTATGATTTCATTGCTGTGTGAAAAATATAAAGACTGGCTGTTTAGTTAAATATTTCTCAAGAATCAGATCAAAAATGGGGCTACAGAGATGGGTAGTGGAATAATGACTTTCAGATATTATCAGATTCAAATGTAGCAAAAGTGTAAAATATTTGAGTACTCTATGTGAAGAGCAGGAGGAAGAAAAATAATAATGACAGAAACAGAAAAACCTTAATTTACACTAATCCCATGGAAATAACTTTGATAGTTGCTATTATTTTATTTTAGATAAAAAATTTTATTTTAGACATGCAAGAAATCTACTTCAGGATCTACTAATTTAAAGCAAGCAGTTGTATACAGATATCAAAAGCAACAACTTGATACAGCCCAGCACACTGCATCCAAAGCAAACAGATTAGCCCTTGAATGCAATTAATATTTAAGGTACCTGTGACCACAAAATATGAAGATCTGTACATTATTTGAAAGTACACAAATTATGTCTTTATGTGAAACATATATCCCAGGGACTTAATGTTTTTAATTATATGGTTCCACTGTAGGGATGTGTGAATATTTTGGAAGAAAAAATGAATAATGGAGGGGGTGTAGTGGTCCAAAATAATGACTGAGTGAACTGCACTGCAGCTTTTATTTATGAGATATCCTTATTTTTATGCCATAGTGACTGCAAAATAAAAAAATAATAATAATAATAAATATATTTTGTATACAACATATAAACATTTAGGTATTCAGAGAGCATGAGAATTTTTGAACTACATAAATAAGTTTAATATTGATACATGGAAAGGGGTATCACTGAGCAATATATAGTGCAGAAGACCTTTCTAACAGCTTTTTGACAGTTCTTAGATTGATCAATATCATAATATAGCACAAATGTGATTCAATAAATATGGCACTACAAAATTTCTTAACTTAAAGTTTTAATTATATTACATAAGTACAAATTAATTTTAGTTTCTTGTGTTATTTAAACATACTCTTTTATGTGGTACATTAGAACATTCTAACTTAGTTTTCAAGAAAAATCACACTATAGTTTTGCTCATTTTTTATTTCTCTTCAACAATTGAAGACTGAAAAAAACTAAATATTATGGAACTGCTTACTTGGACAGAGTATGTCATCCAAATTCTCTTGGATAAACAATGATGAATGCTATGTTTTCTCTTATAAAATAATCACAGATGCTTCATTACTTGTAACATGCATGTGCTGAAGATGAACTATTACTCAAAACATTCACATGTCATACCTTGTCAGAAGAATAAAATATATCAAGATAATATACAGAATGAAAAAATACAGGAAAGATAAAAGCAAACAAGAAAACATATAATTGTAATGGTACTGGTTCTGAAACTTTCTATTGTTATTTTACAAGATAGTTACCAAGGTGAGGATATTTTCTATCATAAATATTTCAACTCCCTATTTCCTCGGCAAAATTTCACATACTGGAGTATTCATTTAGTCACATTGACATTAAAATATTCATGTTGTGACTTCTATAGTAGATAAACGTGCTCAATTGCTTTAAAAATATTTTTCTTGGATATTTTCTTAACTTTCCATCCCAGAAAAAACTCATTCAAAATAAAATAATCCTTCTAAATATAAAAGATGATAATCAAGTTCACAACACTGTCAGGTAATTACACATAACTGTTAATTATTTCCAGGCTACCTAACTCATTTCCCTGATCCTCAATAACTCAGCAAAAGACAGACTAGAATAGCTTTTGAAAATGATCTTCAGATCTCACCACTCAAAGAAGCACATTTGCATTTCCTTGATAAATTGTCTGAAAAATTCTCATGTGATCTTTTCCTTCTCTTTGATTGACATTGGGACATAACATTTCAGCAGTCTACACTTGACCTGACAACTGAAAAAACAGCATACACTGCAATGCAGCTGCTGGCCCTGGAAATGGTGGAGTTTAGCAAGGGTGACTGAGGAGAAGCCTCTGGAAATGTGCTAAAAAAAAGAAGCCATTCTGGTGTGGTGAGGCAGATTTCAAGAGATGGAACATCTGGCAGAGTGCATTGAACAAAAATGAAGATGGGTTGATATGGGAAAAGACATAAATTAGAAAAAAAATAGGAAGAAGTTAGAAAGACGGACAGGACATTAGGACTTTAGAACATAGTGCCAAGAATTTTGGGGTGTCATATTTGTTTAATTTTCACAAGAAGGTTCATGGATTTTTATACCATTTTAATATAAAAATAGAGCTCTATAAATGTATTTCTTAGTGTGACTGAGTCTCTTTATCCCTATCTCCAGCACATACACACAATTATAAACTCTAGACAAAGGAACAAAAGGAATCCTACCTGAAAACACTAAAGAAAGACTAAGTCAGGACAGAGAATAGAGTTCCATTTAACACTTTGAAAAAGGCAATGTCATGGCATTGAGATGGTCACAGGTTTTTCTTCCTCTTTTTGCTTGAGGAGAGACCACAGTGTAGAGAGTGGGTAAAAACACCTTTAAATAAATCTGTAGCCTCAGTTCATGAAGACCCAGAAAACAGAGAGTCAATCCCCAGATCATGGAAAGTGAGAGGTAATGCCAGAAAGAAGAAAAGTTGTTAGTGGTGACCCCAATTTTGTGGATACATTCTGCCCACATCTCTGTCTAAAGACGAAAGGAGACATTTTTGGGCAGATTGGGAACAATTTAAAGCTAATCAGAACTGAGATCTGAAGATCCATGAGGAGGAATTTTCTGATGACTGACCTAATAACAACTTTAGGAATCTAAGCTGATGAGGCTGTCATGAAGAAAACATGGAAAATGTGTCTGTGCATGTTTTGGCAATGTGTATAAAACAGGTGATACAGGAAACTGGAAATTGCCTTATAAAACAAATTAAAAATGAGAAATAACTCAAAATGATATTAAGTAAAAATCATATCTCAATAATAACATTGATGCTAATGCTATAACTCATCAATCAAAAGACATAGTCTGTAAGATTGGATTAAAAAGGAAGACCCAACAATATGCAATCTCCAAAAGACTCTCCTCATGGGCAAAGACATTCACAAGTTAAGGTATAAGGATTGAAAATAAATATCATTCACTTGGAACTTATGTACAAGGAAGCTTTAATATCCTTATATAGGATAGAGTGGACTTGAAGTCAAGGTTAATCAAATGGAACAAAGAAGGTCATATCATACTGCTTAAGGGAAATATACATCAATAAAACATACTGTTATGGGGTGCAACTTAAGAATAGACCGATCAGATTTGAGAGTCTTTATTAAGCTGACCAACTGACTGTCTCACACAATGCCCCCAAAAATGGCTATTGGGAGAAGGGCCCTGACCACAGGGTTGTAGGTGTTCTTATACCAAAAATCACATCAATCATAAGTTTCTGTTGCTATGATTCAAAATTACAAACTAACATCATGAGATCATCGACAGAGGGGGAGGTGGGTCAAAATGACCCTCACCAAGGTACAAACTAAAGAATGGTTGCTAACATCCACACAATTACTGTTTACATGGTACATTGTTTAGGAGCAATAGGGATCAAAAGAGAGCAATTCTTTACTACATAGGAGTTACCATTGTATATTATTAAACATGTCAACACCAAGTAACTGATACTGGGCACAGAGGCAGTTTCTTCCCATGGGAGAAACTTATTTCCTACATAAAATGGAGTCTCAGAGCAAAATGGAGTCTGTTTAGTCATTTCCCATAGAGTCTGGCCTATAACATTCTCATGGAGCCAGATCTGTCAGCCCATCACAATACCAATTATAAATATCCATATCTCTCAAAATGGAGCATCTACATATGTCAAATCTTTCTCAATTTCAAGAATCAATAAAACAAGAAACAATAACACTGGGTGATTTTAGTAAATTCCTATCAACAACTGATAGATGCTCCAACCAAAAACTAAATTAAGAAGGTTTAGAATTAAGCAATAAAATTAATTATTCAGACAAAACAGACAAATAGAATATTTCATCCATTAGTGACTGAATACACTTTTTTCTCAATAGCACATGAATCTTTCACTAAAATAGATCATATTTTAAAGCACAAAGCAACTCTGTGTAATTGCAAATTATAGCTCTAATACCTTGGAGTATATCAGATTATAAAATAAGTAAATGAGAAATCAATGATAAAATAAAAAACAGTGACTACTCTGAAAACTGGACAATAAATACTACACTTGAATAGCTAATGTGTAGCTGAAGAAATCAGGGATGAAATTTAAAAAAAAATACATAGAGGTAAGTGACACAGCATATCACAATTACTGGGACACTATGAAAGAACTTCTAAGAGGAAGGCTTATTGCATTGAATTCATTTGATTAAAGAATAGAAAATTCCAACTAAATAACCTAAAATCACTTCTCAAAGTCAAAGAAAAGAACAAATCTATACCAAAATAGTAGAAGACAGAAAATAATTAAAAACAGTACCAAAATCAATGAAGTTGAAATAGAAAATTCAAAATGTCAATGAAACAAAGTTGCTCCTTTGAAAATTTAATAAAATTAATAAGCACTTAGCCGAGCTAATGAAGTGGAGAGAAAAATCAAATTACTAAAATTTATGATGAAAATTAAATATCACCAAAGACACTCCTGAAATGCAGATGATAGAAACTATTGTGAAAACCTATAATTTAATAAAACAGAAAATCACAGAGATCAACAAATTTCTAGAGAAATATTACCTACACAAATTAATGTAGGAGGACACAAAAAATTAAAACACACCAATTTCAATCAATGGAATAGAAGATGCCATCAAAAGACTACCACACAAACAAACAAACAAACAAACCCAGGACCAAATAGATTCTCAACCAAGTCCTTCCAACCCTTCTAAGAAGATTTTACCCCAATATTTCTCAAATTATTCCATGAAACAGATAAGGGAGAAACACTTCAAAACTCATTCTATGATCCTAGTTTCACCCTGATAACAAAACCAGACAAAGATTCATCAAGGAAAGAAAACTTCTGACTAATATCCCTGATGAATATAGATGCAAAAATTCTAAAGAAAATACTGGCAAATTGCATACAAAATCATATTAAAAAGGATAGAGTACCATGATCAAGTAAGTTTCATGCTAGGAATGCAAGAATGGTCTAACATACATAAATCAATAAAATAATTCATCACATCAATGAGTTAAACACAATAATCACATGATTATCACAATAAACAAAGAAAAAGCATTTGACAAAATTCAGCATCCATTCATGGTCTATACACTAAATAAATTAGGGATAGCCAGAATATTTCTCAATATGGTAAATGCTATATATGCTAAACCCAAGACCACTATCAATCTAAATGGATAAAATTTAAAATGTTTTCTGCTAGAAACTGGAAAAAGAGAGGGATGCCCTTTTTTACCACTTTTATTCAACAGTACTTACAAACCTCGCTGGAACAATTAAGCAAAAGAAAGAAATTAAAGTGATATGAATAGGAAAAGATCTTAAATTATCTCTATTTGACAATGATATGGTTCTACATTTAGAAGACACAAAAACTCCACCAGAAGGCATCTAAAATTCATTAACAGATTATGCAATTTAACAGGATATAAAATTAAGATCCATAAATCAATTGTGTTTCTACGTATCACTGATGAATCAGTTGAAATGAAATTATGAAACTCTCTCATTCATAATAGTCTCAAAAAATGCTCAGGAATCGATCTAACAAAATAGGTGAATGACCTCTACAATGAAAACTACAGAACATTTAAAAAAGTAATTGACAAGAACTTAGAAGATTGAAAGATCTCCCATGTCCTTGGATAGGCAGAAATAATGTGTCAAAATTGCCATACTACCCAAAGCATTATACAGATTTAACTCAATTTCTATAAAAATTCCAATAATTTTTTCATAGAAATAGAAAAGTGAATCATAAAATTTATTTGGAAAAACAAGTGGACCTGAATAAATAAAACAATGCTTATTAGAAAAGTGAAGCAGGAGACAACACAATATTATGCCTTAAGTTATACTACAGAGCTATAGTAACAAAAACAGCAAGTTATTGGCACCAAAACACGCATGAAGACAAACAGGACAGAAAACACAGAAACAAACCTACCTATATGCAGTTAATTCATTCTAGAAAAAGGTGTCACAAACACATGACTCTTCAGCACATGGTGCTGGATAAACTGAAAATCCATGTAGAGTAAAATTTTTCTCCTCTCCTTCAGACTGCACAAAACTCAACTCACTTACATCAAGGACCTAGACATTAGAAGAGATTGTTTACCTCATAGAAAAAAATAGAGGACAAATTGTCCACCATTTTAGCTTAGGAACTGACATCCTCAAGAAGATTTCTAAAGTGCAAAAGGTAAAATCAAGAATCAATAAATGCATGACATCAAACAAATATTCCTCACAGAAAAGAAAATAAGAATGTGAACAGAATGCCTACAGAATCGAGAAATTTTTGCCACCTGCACTTCAGGTAGAGCATTAAACTCTAGGATATATAAAGAACTCAAAAAAGTTAACACACACACACACACACACATACACACACACACACATACAAGAACCCAACCATTAAGTAGGCAAAGGAATTTAGTGGGCACTTCACAAAAGAAATACAAATTGTCAACAAATATATGAAAAAATATTCAATATCTGTAGAATTTAAAGAAATGCAAATCAAAACTACAATGAGATTACCTCCAACTCCAGTCAGAATGGCAAATATCAAGAATACAGGAAATAATGTTGGTGAGAATGTGGGGGATAATGCTCACTCATACATTGCTGGTGTTACTGTAAATTGGTGCAACCACTCTGGAAAGCAGCATGGAGATTCCTCGAAAAAATTTGGAATAGAGTGACCATTTGACCCAGTTATCCCACTCCTTAGTACATATACAAAGATTTAAATTAGTAAACTAGAGTGATGCAGCCACATCAATTCTTATAGGAGCTCACTTTGAAGAGCATAGCTATGGAACCACACTATGTGCCCCACAACAGATGAATGGATAAAGAAAATGTGGTATATATAAACAATAAAACATTACTCTGCCATAAAGAAGAATGAAATTATTGCATTTGCCAGTAAATGGGTGCAACTAGAGACTATCATGCTAAGTGAAATATGCCGGTCTTAAAAAACCAAAGGTCAAATAGTCTCTCTGATATGTGGCTGCTAACACATAGTAAGTGGTGGGAAGGGAATAACAAGTTTATTGTGTTAGACAAAGGGGAATGAAGGTAAGGAAGTGGCATGGGGATAGGACTTTCAAATGAATTGGACATAACTTTCCTATGTTCATCTATAAATACACTACCAGTGAACTTCCACATCATGTTCAACCACAAGAATGGAATCCTAATTAGAATAATATATATTTAATGCATCTATAATATCTCAAAATATAGTGTGTATGTACATATAAATATAAATATATATATATATATACACATATATATCTCACATTTTCTTTATTCATTCATCTGTTGAAGGGCATCTAGGTTGGTTCCATAATATAGCTATAGTGAATTGAGCTGTTTTAAACAGTAATATGGCTGTTTCACTAAAATACATTGATTTTAAGTCCTTTGAGTGTAAATCAAGTAGTGGGATAACTGCTTTAATTCCATGTTTTCTTTAGATTCTCCATACTACTTTCCATATTGGTTGCACCAATTTGCATTCCCACCAGCAACAAATGAGTGTATGCTTCCCTCTGCATTCTCACCAATGTTTATTGTTGCTTGTATTATCAATAATTGCCATTCTGATTGAAGTGCCATGAAATATTAGTTTTATGATTTGCATTTCCCTAATTGCTAGAGATGCTGAACATTTTTCATGTATTTCTTGATCAATTGTATATCTTTTTCTGTGAGGTGTCTGTTCAGTTCCTTAGATCATTTATTGATTGGATTATTCATTTGTGTATGTGTATGTTAAATTTTTTGAGTTCTTTTTATATCCTAGAAATTGGTGCTTTATCTGAGATGCATATGGTATAGATTTTCTTCCAATCTGTAGGCTCTCACTTCACATTATTGGATTTTGTCTTGGGCTGAAAAGAAGATTTTTAGTTTAAGTCCATTCCATCTGTTGATTCTTGATTTAACTTCTTGTGCTTTAGGGGTGTTAGTAAGGAATTCAGGTCCTAGACTGACACGGTGAAGATTTGGGTCTAATTTTTCTTCTACAAGTCACAGGGTCTCTGTTCTAGTGCCTAAATCTTTGGCCCATAGTGAGTTGAGTTTCATGCCAGGTGAGAGATAATGGTATAATTTTATTTTGTTACATGATGTTTTTCTTTTTTATAGCACTATGTGTTGAATAAGCTATCTTTTCTCTAGTGGATATTTTTGGCACCTTTGTCTCATATGGAATACCTGTATTTATGTGGGTTTGTCTCTGTATCTTCTTTTCTGTACCATTGTTCTACATATCTGTTTTCTTGCCAACTCCATGCTATTTTTATTAATATAGCTCTGTAGTATATTTTCAGTTCTGGAATTATGATGCCACTTGCCTAACATTTCTTGCTAAGGATTGATTTGGATATTCTGGGTCTCTTAATTTTCCAAATGAATTTTATATTGCTTATTCTAGTTCTAAGAAGATTGTCTTTGGAATTTTAATAGGAATTGCATTAAATCTGTATAATGCTTTTGGTGGCATCTTCAGTAGCAATATCTGTGATGGAGTCTGTGGTGGTGGTGTGAGCAGCTGCAGCCACCAGGAAAAAAACCTCTGGGTATCTGCCATGGAAAATATTTAAAAGTGACTAGTAGCATGTGTTTCTAGTCATCAAGTCATGACTAGGTTAAATTCCCTGGACCAAAAGAATAAATTTTTCATATGACTCTAAAGAGTAATATCTTGTATATTACTTAATATATAATGTGTGTTTGTGTGTGTGTAATTCACTGCATAAGCATATTTAAGTACAAATTTACATGATTATCTCAACAGAAGCATAAAAGTCTTCTGACAACATCCAGCAACCATTCATTTTTAAAACTCTACAGGAACGAGTGACAGAAGGAAATTTCTTCAATAATATAAAAGCTGAATATGAGAAACCCAATGCTAACATTATAGGGAATGAAGAAAAATTAAAGCATTTTCTCTGCAAAACAAGAAGAAAGCAAAGATATAAACTCTCACCACTTCTATTCAACTTGAAATTCAAGCCAGAGCAATCAGGCAAGAGAATAAATCTAATGCCATGCACACAGAAAAAAAAAATTCACTTATCTCTGTCCTTGATGACATTAATTTAGAAAATTTAAAATGCTACATTAGCAAATTTATAGAGATGATGAACAAATTTACTAAAAGAGCTGGATGTAAGAGCAACATACATAAATTGATAACATTCCTATATTGTGCAATTTAACATTTTACTAAAGAAATAGGAAAAAAAATCTCAATCACAGTAACCTAAAAATACTTGGGAAAAAATCTAAACTTTGAGGTTTAGATTATCAACAATGATAATCAACAAGATATCAACAATGAAAACCACAAAACACTAAATTTAAAAAAAATGGAAGCAGATCTTAGGAGGTGGAAATACTGCTCATGTCCTTGAATAAGCAGAATTAATATTATAAAAACTGCCATACTACCTACAGCAGTAAATAGACTCATTATGATCCAAATCAAACTATCAATGGCATTCTTTACAAAATACGCTGACAAAAAAGCAGTTCAAAAATTTATTTGGACAAATAAGAGACAGAGAATATCCAAAACACCCTGAATGAAAAAAAGGATGCAGCTAGTATCACAATACCAGATAACCAATTATGTTGTAGAACTTTTGTATACAAACTGTATTACAAAAACAGAACTTAATACCAATGGAATAGAAAATACAGAAAAATTCATATAGACACAGTGACTTGATATGTGACAAAGGTGTGAAAAACATATGTTGGAGGAAGGAGAGATTTTTTAACAAATGATGCTATGAAAATTAGATATCTATATTTAGAAAAATTAAAGCTTGATCCCTATTTCTCACCCTGCACCAAAGACAACTCCACTGGATCAAAGACTTAGGAATTAAACCAGAAACTTTAGAAGTGCTTAAAGAAAATGTAGGTCTAACACTTCAACATCTTGACAAAAGTATCAACTGCCTTAATAAGACTTCTAAAGCATAAGAAATAATACCAAAAATCAATAAGTGGGATGAAATCAAATTTCAAAACTTCTTTGCACCTAAGAAAACAAGAATGTGAATAGAGTGTACCAATGTGATAAAATGTTTTACTCCTGCTCCTAATGACAGAAAATTAATATATAGAATATAAAACAACTACAACAATATGAGCCATCCCAATTACTAAATGGGCAAAAAATCTCACCAGACAATGGATAAAATAGGAAACACAAATAGCCAACATATATATATATATATATATATATATATATATATATATATATATATATATGTTCAACATGTCTAGAAATCAGTGAAATGCAAGTCAAAACTACATGGAGGAGTCTATTATTATTGTGTCCTTGCTCTTTTCCTATACCTCAAAAACATTATTACTTTTTTTTTTATTTCATTTATTTATTTATTTTTATGTGGTGCTGAGGATCGAACTCAGTGCCGCATGTGCTAGGCAAGCGCTCTACCTCTGAGCCACAACCCCAGCCCCAAATTTGCCAGTCTCTTTTTTTTTTTTTTATTGTGAACAAATGGGATACATGTTCTTTCTCTGTACATAGAGTAAAGGCATACCATTTGTGTAATCATACGTTTATATAGGGTGATGTTGGTTGATTCATTCTGTTATTTTTCCCCTTCCCCCCACCCCTCCCATCCCTCTTTTCCCTCTATACAGTCCTTCCTTCCCCCATTCTTGCCCCCCTCCCTAACCCTCACTCTAACCCTAAAACTAACCCCTCCCACGCCCCATTATATATCATCATCCACTTATCAGCGAGATCATTCTTCCTTTGGTTTTTTGAGATTGGCTTATATCACTTAGCATGATATTCTCCAATTTCATCCATTTGCTTGCAAATGCCATAATTTTATCATTCTTTATGGCTGAGTAATATTCCATTGTATATATATGCCACAGTTTCTTTATCCATTCATCAACTGAAGGGCATCTAGGTTGGTTCCACAATCTGGCTATGGTGAATTGAGCAGCAATGAACATTGATGTGGCTGTATCTCTGTAGTATGCTGATTTTAAGTCCTTTGGGTATAGGAGTGGGATAGCTGGGTCAAATGGTAGTTCCATTCCAAGTTTTTTAAGGAATCTCCATACCGCCTTCCAGAGTGGTTGCACTAATTTGCAACCCCACCAGCAATGTATGAGTGTACCTTTTTCCCCACATCCTCGCTAACACCTGTTGTTGCTTGTGTTCTTGATAATCGCCATTCTGATTGGGGTGAGATGGAATCTTAGGGTGGTTTTGATTTGTATTTCTTTTATTACTAGAGATGTTGAACATTTTTCCATATGTTTGTTGATTGTTTGTAGGTCTTCTTCTGTGAAGTGTCTGTTCATTTCCTTAGACCATTTGTCGATTGGATTATTTGTAGTCTTGGTGTTGAGTTTTTTGAGTTCTTTATAGATTCTGGAGATTAGTGCTCTATCTGAAGTATGATTGGCAAAGATTTTCTCCCACTCTGCAGGCTCTTTCTTCACATTGCTGATAGTTTCCTTTGCTGAGAGAAAGCTTTTTAGTTTGAATCTATCCCAGTTGTTGATTCTTGCTTTTATTTCTTGTGCTATGGGAGTCCTGTTGAGAAAGTCTGGTCCTAAGCCGACATGTTGAAGATCTGGACCTACTTTTTCTTCTATAAGATGCAGGGTCTCTGGTCTGATTCTGAGGTCTTTAATCCATTTTGAGTTTAGTTTTGTGAACGGTGAGAGATATGGGTTTATTTTCATTCTGTTGCATATGGATTTCCAATTCTCCCAGCACCATTTGTTGAAGAGGCTATCTTTTCTCCATTGCATATTTTTGGCCCCTTTGTCTAGTATGAGGAAATTATATTTGTTTGGGTTTGTGTCCGTGTCCTCTATTCTTTACCATTGATCTACCTGTCTATTTTGGTACCAATACCATGCCGTTTTTGTTACTATTGCTTTGTAGTACAGTTGAAGTTCAGGTATTGCAATACCCCCTGCTTCATTTTTCCTGCGAAGGATTGCTTTAGCAATTCTGGGTTTCTTATTCTTCCAGATGAATTTCATGATTGCTTGTTCTACTTCTGTAAGGTACATCATTGGGATTTTAATTGGAATTGCATTGAATCTGTATAGCACTTTTGGTAGTATGGCCATTTTGACAATATTAATTCTGCCTATCCAGGAACATGGGAGATCTTTCCATCTTCTAAGGTGTTCCTTAATTTCTTTCTTTAGTGTTCTGTAGTTCTCATTGTAGAGGTCTTTCACCTCTTTTGTGAGATTGATTCCCAAGTATTTTATTTTTTTTGAGGCTATTGTGAATGGAGTAGTTTTCCTAACTTCTCTTTCTGAAGATTCATCACTTATGTATAAAAATGCATTGGATTTATGAGCATTGATCTTGTATCCTGCTACTTTACTGAATTCACTTATGAGTTCTCAGAGTTTTCTGGTGGAATTTCCTGGTTCCTCTAAGTATATAATCATATCATCAGCAAATAGGGATAGTTTGAGTTCTTCTTTTCCAATTCATATCCCTTTAATTTCTTTGGTCTGTCTAATTGCTCTGGCTAGAGTTTCAAGGACGATATTGAATAGGAGTGGTGAGAGAGGGCATCCCTGCCTTGTTCCAGATTTTAGGGGGAATGCTTTCAGTTTTTCACCATTAAGAACAATATTAGCCATGGGCTTAGCATAGATGGCCTTTACAATATTAAGGAACGTTCCCACTATCCCTATTTTTTCTAGTGTTTTGAGCATGAAGGGGTGCTGTATTTTATCAAATGCTTTTTCTGCATCTATTGAAATAATCATGTGATACTTGACTTTAAGTCTGTTGATATGGTGAATTACATTTATTGATTTCCTGATGTTGAACCAACCTTGCATCCCTGGGATGAAACCCACTTGATCATGGTGCACTATCTTTTTAATACATTTTTGTATGCAATTTGCTAAAATTTTGTTGAGAATTTTTGTGTCGATGTTCATTAAGGATATTGGTCTGAAATTTTCTTTCCTCAATGTGTCTCTGTCTGGTTTAGGTATCAGGGTGATATTGGCTTCGTAGAATGAGTTTGGGAGGGTTCCCTCCTCTTCTATTTCATGGAATACTTTGAAAAGTATTGGAATGAGCTCTTCTTTAAAGGTTTTGTAGAACTCGGCTGAGAAACCATCAGGTCCTGGACTTTTCTTTGTTGGTAGGCTTTTGATGACTTCTTCTATTTCATTATTTGAAATTGGTCTATTTAAATTGTGTATGTCCTCCTCGTTTAGTTTAGGCAATTCATAGGTCTCTAGAAACTTGTTGATATCTTCGAAATTTTCTATTTTTTTGGAATATAAATTTTCAAAATAGCTTCTAATTATGTTTTGTATTTCAGTCGTGTCTGTTGTGATATTTCCTTGTTCATTCCGAATTTTGGTGATTTGGGTTTTCTCTCGTCTTCTCTTCGTTAGTGTGGCTAAAGGTTTATCAATTTTGTTTATTTTTTCGAAGAACCAACTATTTATTTTGTCAGTTTTTTGTATTGTTTCTTTCGTTTCAATTTCGTTGATTTCAGCTCTGAGTTTAACTATTTCCTGTCTTCTACTACTTTTGGTGTTGGTCTGTTCTTCTTTTTCTAGGACTTTGAGCTGTAGTGTTAGGTCATTTATTTTTTGAGTTTTACTTCTTTTATTAAATGCGCTCCATGAAATAAATCTTCCTCTAAGTACCACTTTCATAGTGTCCCAGAGATTTTGATACGATGTTTCTTTGTTCTCGTTTACCTCTAAGAATTTTTTAATTTCCTTCCTAATATCTTCTGTTATCCATTCCTCATATAATAGCATATTGTTTAATCTCCAGGTGTTGGAGTAATTTCTGTTTTTTGCTCTTTCATTTATATCTAGTTTCAATCCATTATGGTCTGATAAAATACAAGGAAGTGTCTCTATCTTCTTGTATTTGCTAACATTAGCTTTGTGGCATAATATATGATCTATTTTAGAGAAGAATCCATGTGCTGCTGAGAAGAAAGTGTATTCACTCTTTGTTGGATGGTATATTCTATAAATGTCTGTTAAGTCTAAATTATTGATTGTGTTATTGAGATCTATGGTTTCTTTGTTCAATTTTTGTTTGGAAGATCTGTCCAGTGGTGAGAGAGGCGTGTTAAAATCACCTAGTATTATTGTATTGTGGTCTATTTGGTTTCTGAGATTGAGAAGGATTTGTTTGACATACATGGGTGAGCCACTGTTTGGGGCATAGATATTTATGATTGTTATGTCTTGCTGATTTATGGTTCCCTTAAGCATTATGAAATGTCCTTCTTTATCCCTTCTGATTAACTTTGGCTTGAAGTCCACTTTATCTGAAATGAGGATGGATACTCCAGCTTTTTTGCTGGGTCCATGTGCATGGTAAGTTTTTTCCCATCCTTTCACCTTTAGTCTATGGGTATCTCTTTCTAAGAGATGAGTCTCTTGCAGGCAACATATTGTTGGATCTTTCTTTTTTATCCAATCTGCCAGTCTATGTCTTTTGATTGATGAATTCAGGCCATTAATATTCAGGGTTATTATTGAGATATGATTTGTATTCCCGGTCATTTGACTCATTTTATTCATTTATTTGCTTATTTTTGACACAACTTGGTTCCTCTTTATTTGAGAGTTCCTTTAGGATATCTCCTCCCTTTGCTGATTTGCTTCTTTGTTTTTCATATCTTCTTCATGGAATATTTTGCTGAGAATGTTCTGTAATGCTGGCTTTCTTTTTGTATATTCTTTTAGCTTTTGTTTATCATGGAAGGATTTTATTTCATCGTCAAATCTGAAGGTAAGTTTTGCTGGGTATAGGATTCTTGGTTGGCATCCATTTTCTTTTAGAGCTTGAAAAATGTTATTCCAGGCCCTTCTAGCTTTTAGGGTCTGGATTGAAAAATCTGCTGATATCTGTATTGGCTTCCCCCTGAATGTAATTTGGTTCTTTTCTCTCACAGCCTTTAAGATTCTGTCTTTATTTTGTATGTTAGGTATTTTCATTATAATGTGCCTTGGTGTGGGTCTGTTGTAATTTTGTGTATTTGGAGTCCTGTAAGCCTCTTGAACTTGATTTTCCATTTCGTTCTTCAGATTTGGGAAATTTTCTGAAATTATCTCATTGAATAGGTTGTTCATTCCTTTGGTTTGTTTCTCTAAGCCTTCCTCAATCCCAATAATTCTCAAATTTGGCCTTTTCATGATATCCCATAGTTCTTGGAGATTCTGTTCATGATTTCTTACCATCTTCTCTGTTTGTTCGACTTTGTTTTCGAGTTTAAATATTTTGTCTTCAATATCTGAGGTTCTGTCTTACAGGTGTTCTATCCTATTGGTTGTGCTTTCTATGGAGTTCTTAATTTGGTTTATTGTTTCCTTCATTTCAAGGATTTCTGTTTGGTTTTTTTTTCAATATCTCTAACTCTTTATTGAAATGGTCTTTTGCTTGCTGTATTTGCTCTTTTAACTGTCTATTGGTGTGTTCATTCAATGCCTGCATTTGCTCTTTCATTTCATCGTTTGCTTCCCTTATCATGTTGATTATGTACATTCTGAACTCCCTTTCTGACATTTCTTCTGCCATGCTGTCATTGGATTTTATTGATATAACATCCAGATTTGTTTGAGGCATTTTCTTCCCTTGTTTTCTCATACTGTTCAGGTATCAGTGGACTGCAGAGATGTTGCATATTTCCTCTATTGACTTATAATGTCCCTGAAGATTGCTAGTGTATCCCCTCTTATCCTTCAGTAGCCTGAAGTCTTAGAGGAAGTTGATACTTCGGTGTTCCCCTAGGTAGCTGCCTCTCTAGGGGTGGTGGTCTTCAGGTGGGGTATATTCCCTGCTAGAAGGCAGAGGTGCCTCTACTTGTTGACCAATGGTCATCTAAAGGGAACTAGACTGCGGGCTGAGGCAATGCCTGTTTGGACCTGTGTCTCTGGTTTTACCGTCTTTGTGGGAAAACCTCACTCGGCTGGGAAGACCCACCCGGTGGGGAGGTCTTGCTAGTCAGTTCCCCTCCTAGAGGTTCCCCTCAGTCCACAACTACCACCTGGGCAGGGCAGCCTTCCCAAGCAACGTTTCCAGGGGCCTGGACCTACCTCCTGGGCTTAGGAGCCCTGCCCTTTGCAGACGAGTCTCCTTAGGTGGCCCCTCCTCAGAGAAGCTGCCCGAAGTCCTGGAACCTTCGCTCCACCCCTCAGCTGGTCTCTGTGTAGTTCATTCAAGAAAAGGTGCCTAGGTTCCTGGACCGGACCTTGCTATGCACCTAATCGCCTGGCTATGCGACCCGCCCTCTGACCAGTCACTTGGAGCCTCGTACATATGTTCCAAGCCCCAGTGACCCATCGCTCGTCTCTTCCTCCAGAGAGCCACTTGGTGCTCTATGTGGGCGCTTGGAGACCAAGCCACTCACTGCGTACCTCCACCTCCTCTGGGCAGTCCCCTCCCCGTTGCTCAGGCGGTTGCTGGATCCAAACAACTTGCCGCCTGGGCAGGGCAGCCTTCACAGGCAACGTTCTCTTTCTCTGGCAGCCACTCTTTCTCTGGCAGCCGCTGGAGCCCTGGCAGATCGCTTCAAAACCAAGCGGTGTGTCGCACAACCTCCTTTGCAAAGTTCCCCGCTTTCTGAGTTCACTGCTCCAGCGGGTGAGGTGTGTCTTGCCGCCTGGGCAGGGCAGCCTTCGCAGGCAATGTTCCCAGGGGCCCGGACTTCCCTCCTGGGCTTGGGAGCCTCACCCTTCGCAGACGAGTCTCCTCAGGTTAGAGAATCTGCCCACGGTCCTGGAAACTTCAATCCGCCATTTTTCGCTCTGCTTTGCTGTCCGTGTTTACCGCTCTGGCGGGGGAGGGGTGACCCGCCGAGTCACTCTACTTCACAAAGTTCTCTGCGTTCCAGGGCTACTGCCCCATCGGGGACGCCTCCCCTTTGGGAGAAACTCACCTGGCGGCTTTGAGTTGGTCCCAAGTCACTATCTCCTCTTTTGAATCTTGAGTCCTGGAGCAACATGAAATGCAGTCGCCCTCTAGTCCGCCATCTTGAGAGTCCCATTATTACTTTTAAAAAGAACTAAATAGATATTTTTATCTCACTTCACTCATAATAGCAATTTTCAAGATTAATGTGGTATATCCATGTATCAGAGAGAACATTTTGGGGGAGATTATACATACAAGACCAGTGTAACTCCACATCATGTATAGCACAAGAATGGGAAGTTATACTCCATATGTGTATAACATGTAAAATATACTCTACTGTCATGTATATCTAAAAAGAATTTTTAAGAAGATCAAAATAAATAATGTTGGGGAAAATGTACACTTAACCAGTGTTGGTAGGTTAGAAAACTAGTATAATAATTCTGGAAAACCCTATGGATATCCCTTTCAAAAGTTGAAATGGAACCACCACATGACTCAGTAGTCCCACTCCCTGATATACATCCAAATATCTCAAGTCAGCATACTGTAGAGGAACAGCCACCTCAGAGTTTATAGAAGCACAATTCACAGTAACCTAATTACAGAACCAGCCCACATACCCATCAACAGACTAATGGATAAAGAATATATGATATACATTTACAATGGCATTTTACTTAGTCATACAGAAGAATGAAATGATAGCATTTGGTGGAAAATTGATGAAAGTGGAGAACTTGATTTTATGTGAAATAAGCCATATTCAGAAACTCAAAAGTCAAATATTTCCCTTCATGTGTGAAAGCTAGATAAAACAATGGAAAAAGGGGTAATTCATTAAAAATGAAAGCATAACCTGTGGAGTAGAGGAAGGAGTTTTACCAAAGGAGTAAGGACAAAAGTGGGATAAATAGTAGAATAAAACAAACCAAACTCTCTTGTGTACATATATGAAAAAAGCACAGTGAATTTCAATTTTATGTATAACTATAATCACTAATTTAAGCTGACTTTCTAAACTTTGACTTGTGTTTTACTTATTTTGCAAAGACTCTAGTTGTTTGGTACAAGCCATAAAATATATTCCTATCAGTTTATCTAAACATTGTTTTTTTTGCTGAAGGATATAGCATTCTACTTCTGCTTAAAAAAGGGTGGGAAGGGAATTGTTCTGTAGCCAATAACTTGAAAAAGAATGTTAAACTTTTGATAGAAATTCTATTTATTAAGAGGAATTCCCAGAGTTCATGCTTATAACAAAGTAATCTTTGTATATCCTAAGGTTAACAGTTCATCAGTTTCTGAGACCACAGAATCAGGTTTTATATGGTAATTGAAGACTCCTGGTGCTTTTGGACTTCATACAATTATATTGACTGGAATCCTCCTTCTCCCTCCCATTACTGCCTTTCCCAGAACTGTTTTGGGAACATTTTGTAGCTTTGAAACAACAGGGTCTGAGAATTTTTAGTGTGCCTATTTCATGACTTTCTTGGTCACAAAAATTTGCTATGGGTGGCAGGTATCTCTATAGAGTGTATGCCAGTTCCTATTGGTAGTAGTCCTCTGTTATTTTATTTTAAGCACCAAAATAACTAATATTATTGGAAATTGTCCAACCCTTTAAAGGCTACTGGACAGTAGGATCTAAAAAGCAGCCCACTGCTTGATTCCTAGGATTAGGTTACTTCCTCCACTACTGGTCTAAGTCAGGAACTTGTGCCTCGTAGATTTCAGAAGTGCTTCTGGTAAGCTTTGTGCAAGCTGTGCCTTTCTTGTGCAAGTTTTGGATCAAGGTTGTTGGCCTTTCCAGGAATAAGTACAAGTAGTGCACAGCAAAACACATTTGCCTTTGGCTGGGGTTCCAGCTTGAGATAATACAGCTCATTTGGTTTGATTAAATGTCTTATTATATTTTTTTAAAAAATTAAAAAAATAAAAAAATAGAAGATGAATCAATAGAAGCCAAACTCATCATTCTCTTTTATGTTTTCTTTATTTTTTTCCTTTATTTTGTCCTCCCCCTTAGAAACAACACGTAATATTTTGCCTCTGCATCAGCCCTATTCAACTTTTTGAATTGCAAACCTTTTCCTACCCACTCATCTCTTCTTTTTTCCTCTTAATTAAATCTATTTTTAACTTCTCTTAGGATTGGTTAGTTTATAAAATGTCAGACTGCACCACTAATGCTATTACAAAAATAAATACACAGCAAGCCAAAGATAAAACCTGCTGTTTGATTTTATGACCAATATTATTAATGATTACCTATGGTCTTTACTGATAGAAACTGCTATCCTACCATTTTTGCTTATTGTATCAACCAACAATGTAGATGTCACAATAGGAAATAAGTACAGGATTTGTTCCTATATATCATATGTATAAGTTTTATTTGTTATTTAGCCACCCAATCTGTGAGGTACCCTAAGCCTACAGGATTTCTCAAAGCTTATAGAGTAGGAGCCATCCTTCTTCACATCCATTTGAACAGATGGGTAGACACATAAACAATATGTGAAAGCAATGGAAGAAAACATCCAAAACAAAACAGTATGATTCAACAATAGACTCCACTGACACTGCAGTGCAGAAAATGTCAGGTGAGGAATTTAGAAAGTACACAGATAATATAATCTAAGAGGGATGGAAGGAGTAAAATCACAAAGAAAATACAAGAAGTGATAGATCACTTGATTATGGAGTCAGAGATTTGGAAGAAAAATAAGCTGGTAATTTTTTTTATTTAATGTGGTGCTTCAGATCAAACCCAGTGCCTCATGCATGTGAGTCAAGTGCTCCACAACTGAGTCACAACTCCAGCCCCAATTGGTAATTCTTGAAATGAAAGAATCAATAAAACAAATTTAAAATTCAATGAAAAGCATTACCCGTAGCCTAGATCATTTGAAGATTTTTCAGGCAAAAAAGGCAATAAAAATAATCTTAAAATTTAACTTGATTATGGATAAAAGATGTTAAGAGACCATGAATAGAATTTTCAAGAAATATGGGATGATATTACAAGGTCAAATCTAGGATTTACAGGTGCTTTGAGGTACAAATTAAAGAAATGCACAATATTTTCAATAAAACAGTAATGGAAAAATTCCTAAATCTTAAAAATGAAATATAAAATCAAATACAGGAGTTATACAGGACTCTAAATATACAAAATTACAACAAACCCATTCCAAGGTATATGTATTACTCAGGGTTCTCTAGAGGAACAGAATCAACATGAAGTATAATTATAAAAGAAGATTTATTAGATTGGCTTACATGACCAGAAGCTGGATAGTCGACAATGGCAGTCTGCAGCAGGAGATCTGAAAGAACCAGAAACTACACAGTCCAAGAAACAGAGACCCCAGAATAAGAAGAATCAACAGTGCTACCCTAGTTCGAGAACAAGGCTTCTGGGAACGATGTTGAGAAAGCAGGCAGAGTCCTCTTTGGAATAGTAAAGAAGTGAGAGTCTGATATCCTCAGACAATCCAAGCACAGATCAAGAACTTCTTCAAGAAGAACTGAACTTGCATCTGCATCTGCTTCCTTGTTCTTCTGGCTTTTATTCCATCCTAATGGTCGGTGCCACCCATGCTTAGGGAGGGTCTCCACTTCAGTTCAATATCCTACATTCCAATCATTCTTTATCACACTGTTGTTGACACACCGAGTCCTCTGAATCATTTGCATCTCTTAATCCAGTGAAGTTGACAATTGAAATTAAGCATCACAGGACAATATTATAAAAATGCCAAACTTACAGAAAAAGGACAGAATTTGAAAAGCAACTAAAAAGAAATGACTGGTCACATTTGGAAGTAAATCATTGTAGATTTCAGCTGATTATTCAACCCAAATGCTAAAAGCTAGGAAGGCTTAAAGTATTTTGCACAAAACTCTAAAGGACAATGTACACTATCCAAGAATACTATAACCAGGAAAATTAAGATTCATCTTTGAGAATAAAATAAAAACCTTCCATGATAAACAAAAGTTAAAAGAATTCACAGTTTGAAAGTTGTAACTACAAAACATATTCAATAAAATTTTTCATGAAGAAGACATGGAGAAAACATGAAAACCATCAGAGGATGATACTATACTAGGAGAATCAAAGGACAATCAAATTAAACTTTAAAACTAGAAATATATCAAAATGATAGGAAATCAAATAATAATTCTGTGCTTTAATGGACTCAATTCATCAATCAAAAGACATAGATTGGATTAAAAAACTAGACCCAACAATATGCTGTTTCCAAGAAATTCAGCTCATAGGCAAAAACATACACAAACTGAAGTTACACAGGTGGCAAAAAAATTCTCTCTCACATGGATCAATAAGCAAGTGGGTGTTTCCAGTCTCATATCTGATAAAGTGTGATTCAAGCCAAAGTTAATCAAAAAAGACAAAGAAGGTCATTTTGTAATGCTTAAGGAAGTCATAAAAAATAAGAATTAACACTTTTAACTATTTATGCCCTCAAAATGGAGCATCTACATATATCAAACACACCCTTCTCAATATCAAGAATCAAAAAACCACAGGACAATAATACTCAGTGATTTTAATAATCATCTCTCATCATTAGACAGATTATACAAACAAAAACTAAATAAACATTATACAGAACAAAAAAGTAAAATTTAGCCTATATATATTTATACTTATATTAATATATGTATGATATTTCATTCATCAGTGACTGAATACAATTTCTTCTCAGCAATAAATGTAAACTTTTCTAAAAAAGACCATGTTTTAGGACACAAAGAAACTTTAGGCAATTTCAAAGTATAAATAATACCTTGCATTCTATCATATCATAATAAAAAATAATTACAAATAAGAGTTAAGATAAATAAATCTTACCCAAATACTTGGAGTTTTAAAAAACTCACTAGTGAATGATGAATGGAGAGCAGAAGAAATTAGGGGTGATATAAAAATTACATAGAGGCAAAAAGAGAATAATGATGCAAAATACCATAATCTCCAGGAGGGTAAGAAGGTGATTTTCAGAAGAAAGTTTATAACATTGGACTGTCAATACATCAAAAAAACTTCATACATTGAAAAAAAAAAAAAAACTGAAAGACACCAAATAAATAATCTATCATTACATCTTATGACCCCAATACAAAAACAACAAATCAACACAGAAATCAGTATAACATAGGAAATAGTTAAAATCAGAGCCAAAATCAATGAAATTGAGATTTAAAAAAATCTTTTTTTATCAATGAATTAGAAAGTTGTTTCTCTAAAAAAATAAGTAAAATTGATTAACACTTAACCAAGCTAGCCAAGAGAGAGAAAAATTAATTTATTAAAATCTAAGATGATAAGGGAAATAGCACTACAGGTACCACTGAAATACAGAGAATAATCAAAATCTATTTTGAGAATTTATATTTCATTGAGAAAGAAAATCTTGAAGATGTTGACAAATTGCCAAAGACATATGATATGCACTAATTAAACCTGGATTATATAAAAAATGTGAACAGATCAATTTCAAGTAATGAAATTGAAGATGCCATCAAAAGAATACCAACTAACAAAATCCCAGGACCAGATAGGTTCTCAGGTGAGTAACACCAGACTTTTAAGAATTCATACCAAACCTCCTTAAATTATTGCACAAAAGAAGAATAGAAGGAAACTTTTGAAACACATTCTATGTAGTTTATATCATCCTGATATGAAAATCAGACAAAGATATATTAAGGAAAGAAAACTTTACACCAATATTCTTGATGAACATAGATAAAGGATTCTCAATAAAATACTGGCCAATTACATTTGAAAATTAAAAATGTATGCACCATGATCAAATGGAGTTCTTCCCAGGGCTTCCAGGTTCTTTTAACATATGGAAATCAAAATATATAATCCATCACATCAATAGACTTAAAGACAGGAATCAAATTACTACCTCAATAGCTGCAGAAAAAGCATTTGGCAAAATGCATAATACTTTCATGATCAAAACACTAGAAAAAGTAGGTATAGAAAGAACATAACTGAACATTGTAAAAGCTATGCACACCAACACCATAGCCAACAGCATTCCAAACAGAGAATAACTGAAGCCATTACCTCTAAAAAGAAGAACAAGAAAGATATAACCTCTTTTACAATCTATTCAGCAAAGTCCTAGAATACCTACTCAAAACAATTAGGCAAAAAAAAAAAAAAAAGAATTTGAAGGAACACAGTTCGGAAAAGAAGTGCTAAACCTATCCCTGTTTGCTAACAACATAATTCTAGATTTATAAGACCCCAAAAATCCACCAGAAAACTTGTAGAACTCATAAATCAAATCAGAAAATTAGCAGGATTCAAAATTTGAACTCATAAATCAATTTTACACCTATACCCCAAGAAAAATCAGTTGAAACATAAATTAAGAAAACTAACCCATTCACAATAGCCCTCAAATAGAAATAAATACAATACTTGGGAATTGATCTATCAAAAGAAGTGAAAGAACTCTATAGTGAAAAAAAAAACACTAAATAAAGAAATTGAGAAAGACCTCAGAAGATGGAAGAACCTCTCATGTTATTGGATAGACAGAATTATTATTGCCAAAATGGCCATAGTACCAAAAGCACTATACAGACACAGTAAAAATTCTATCAAAATTCCAATGACCTTCTCCATGGAAATAAAAAAAGCAGTCATAAAATTTAATCATAAAAATAAGAAACCCAGAGTAGTAAAGCAATCCTTAGCAAGAAAAGTGAAGCAGGAGGTATCATGACACCAGACTTTATACTGTAGAACTATAGTAACAAAACAGCATGGTATTGACACCAAAAGAGGCAAGAATACCAATGGAGTAGAATATAAGGCACAGATACAAACCCAAATGAACATAGTTATCTCATACTAAACAAAGGCACCACAAACATGCATTGGAGAAAAGATAGCTTCTTCAACAAATGGTGCTAGAAAAATTGGAAAACCATATATAATATATTGAAAGTTAACCCTATCTCTCACCCTACACAAAACTTAACCCAATGTGGATCAAGGGCAAAGTATTGAATCAGCAATGCTGCACACACTGGAAAAAATTATTAGACCAACAATGCAACCATTGGTACAGAAACTGAATCCTCAAAAAGACACTTAAAAAAATTAAAATCAAAAGACAAGGACTGGGGATATAGCTCAGTTGGTAGAGTGTTAGTAAGTGCAAGGTCCTGGGTTCAATCCCCAGTACTTCAAAAATAAATAAATAAATAAATAAATACAGACAATAAATGTGATGGCATCAAACTAAAAAGCTTTTTCATAGCAAAAGACAAAATCAAAAGCATGGAGAAAAAATGTATACATTGGGAAAAAAAAAAAACCTTTGCTATCTGCTCCTCAAATAGAGTGTTAATTTCCAGGACAAACAATAATTCAAAGCTTAATGTAAAAAAAAAAAAATTCAACACATGGGCATAGGAATTGAAGATACACTTTACAGAAGAGGAAATACAATTAGGGAAACAAATATATGAAAAAAAGTTCAACCTCTCTTGCTATTAGAATAATGCAAATTAAAACCACATTGAGATTTTGCATCACTTAGAATGGCAATTTTCAAGAACATAAGTAATAATAAAGTTTGTGAGCTCATGAGCACACAGGGAACAAGGTTTACTCATACATTGCTGGTGGAACTACAAATTGTTGCTACCACCCTGAAAAGCAGTATGGATATCCTCAAAATCCAGGAATGGAACCATCATTTGACCAAGTTATCTCACTCCTTGGTACACAAGTAGTTAAAATTAGCTTACTAAATTGATGTGCCCACATCAATGTTTAAAGCAGTGCACTTTGCAATAGCTAAACTGTGGAACCAACTGGGTTGCCCTTCAACAGATGAATGAATAAAGAAAATGTGGTATACATACACCCTTCAATATTACTTGGGCATAAAAAAATGACATAAAAAATAATGTCTTTATGGCATTTAAGAGTGAATAGACAGAACTATAGACTATCATACTAAGTGAAATAACCCAGTTCCAAAAGCCAAAGTGTGAATGTTTTCTCTGATATGTGGAAGCAAAACCAAGTTAAGGAGGGCATAAGAAAAACAATGGAATTTCAGTAGATTAGACAATGTGGAATGGATGGAAGGGATGGGGATAGGAAAAGAAAAGAAAGTGGAATAAAACTGACATAATTTTCCTATGTATACATACAAAAACAACATACTGAACTTCATCACCAGGTACATTCACAGAGTGGGGTCCTAATTTGAATAGGATATATTTCAAGCTTGTAAAATTTTATCAAAATGAATTTTACTGTCATGGCCAAGAAGAACCAATAAATAAATTAATATATAAATAGATAAATAAGTAATAAATGGCAAATATCAATAAACAGAAGAAAGACCAGTGGAATAGAGGAAAGGCAACAGGGGAATAAGGGGAAAATCTAATGGGGAAAATCTGGGAATTGAATTGGAGAAAATTATATTTTGTGCTTGTGTAATTATGTCAAAATAGAACATAGTTATATTTATAATTGTAATGCATTAATAAAAAATTTAAAAAGTAACCCTGTAAATGGGAGTTTATCTTGATAAACATGAAATTCAAGTTGGATGTGAAGGAGAGAAGAAAGACAGGAGGAAATTGAGGAATAGAAAAAATGGGATAGCTTAAAGGAAACTGGGGTTCTACAACAAAGAACTAAATGAGAAAAATTCCATAGTTTTTATTGAATTTTACCATAAAGAGTGGCTGGAGAAAGAGGAGAAAGGGTAGTTACAAACTGTTCCCAATAAAATTAAAAGACTGTATCAACAGAGAGAATATATTAGTAAAGTGCACACCAATATTACAGTTATTTCAGAAAAAAAAGATGTTTTGATATGAAAATATAGACAAAAATACAATTATGTATGCATTTGGGAGGTTTTGTTTAAAGGAAAATTTTTGAATACTAATACTTAAAATCATGAAAAACCTTAATGAAAATCAGTGTCAATAATTTGATAGTTTTCTCCCTTTGGATGTATATGTAAAATTTTACCATAAAGTAAGATCACTGTACCATGAATTTAAATATAGTGTGGGCTACATTTTCATTAATACTACATGAATTATTTTGCACACAGATGAAGAATTTCTCAATTTTATGTGGCATTCAGATGATGTCAAACATTGTTATATGTAAGGGTCACCTCTCAGGTTTTATATATTCTCTTTAGTTTTTAGTGCTTAGGCCCCAGTTTTCTCATTTGCAAAAGACAATGCCATTCTTCACAGGATCCCACAGTTGGTTCTGACTGACAAAGACAGATGTAGAAATTCAGCTGTCACACTAATGCTTCTGCCTTTTTTGGTTTCTTTTTTTTTTTTTTTTTATCAACCATATCATTTATTTATGGTGGAAACATTCAAAATCCTTTTTCTGGTTTCTTATACCATCTTTATTTTGCATTCAAGGATTAAAAGTCAATCATGGGTGATGGTAAATTACAGAGGCCTTACATTGAACATTAGTGTTAATACACTAGAAACTATATTACAGGGTGAGAAAGAGAGAATGATTTCACACAATTTATATCATTTAAAGGGGCTAAGGAAAGTCTTCTGTAGTAATCATTTTAGTCCTCACATACTAATCAGCATCAGTGTCCAGGCAGGTCATCACAGTCTTCTGGCACTCATTGCTGAGGTCGAGCCCTAGCAGGGGTTGAGTGGTCACAGGTGATGGAGTAGGCATCAGTGAGGTGGAGAACAAAGCAACACAAACTCAAGGAATGGATGCTAATTTCTAAATTTTGTTTTTCCCAGCCAGCTTTTTATACATTAAAAGATTGACAATTACACATGTTTTTCTAGAACAGGAGAAGATCACAAGGAAAAATAACAAAAATACCTTGTATAATCATTACTGGACCAGGCAATGAAGTATTCTAATTATTTTTAGTAATTGCTTACTCATGATAACATATAACTAAACAATAAGACATATTAATATTGCTTAACTAATCATAAAGGTTAAAGCAAGTTGAGCAGGGTTGAGTAAATGTCAGTGTGTGGCTACTGCTGTGGTTAATAAGTGCTAGACAGTTTAAGCTAACAATAATATGACATCATCTTCTACTGTGTAAATTTAATATTGAGGAAAGTTTTCTCTGGGGGATAGGTGGCCAATAATATTTACAGCATTTAGTAAATCCTAATCTTTTAAGAAATGGAATATCTTTCACTCTTATATGTATACTTTCAAACCAGATTATAACATGTCCTGATCTTACATCTAAATATCCCATGGGAGATAAAGGAGGGTCTAAATCCAGGGGCTTAAGAGGCATCCCTCTGTAAGGATGTCATGGCTTTCCATTAGTTAAATAAATATTGTCATAAGGTGTTTTAACTGTAGAAATTCTATTTTCTTTATTTCTTCTCTTCCTGTTAATCATTCCTGATGGGGTTGGAGTTATTTGCCTACATACTTCAGGTTATCTGAGAGTAGTCAACAGGGGATCAGCAGCTAAAGTCTATTTTTGTATTTTCTCAAAACATTCTTGGTTACTCAGTTACATTACAAATGACTAAATCTGAAATCATTGTTCCATTACAAGTCTGTTTTTTATGTTTTAATGCTGGTTCTGTTAAGACCCCTGTTTTCAGGGAAGACACATGAAATATTAATAGTAAACCTACACATATTGAGCAAGCAAGGAAGGAAAGTCCGCAACCCAATTCCCAACATGATGAGACTTTGCAAACACATTTATTACTCAGTGGAATCCTTGTCAAGCACTGAGGGGAATCGTAGGTGGTGTAACAACTCATCACTGACAACCTCCTTTTTCCAATGGGACCATGTGAGGGAACACACAGAGGAGTGTATTAGAGAACCAGAAAAGCCCTGAAGCGCCTAAAGCATTGTCTTTGCCTTTTACCTGCTCTAGACAAGACATAAAAAGGGGAAAAAAAGTTGAAGGAAAAGTATTGCTACTGTATTGCTAATTGCTGCTTCTTATAGAGAAATCACACCTATTGCTGATTTGTAAAACAATCCACTAAAGCTCTATTCTTTTATAAAAAACACTTGCTGGAAAATTTGAAAGAAAAATGATTCATCTGACTGGAAGTGGATCTTTGCCTTTGTACAAAATTTATGCTCATGAAATGAACACTTTTAAAAGCGTTAGTAGGAAGGAAGACAGGGTGTACAAAATATTCCTGTATTTTATTACATCTTTTGGTAGAAATCTACATACATACTTTTGATTCAGTTATGTCTCATTGCAGTGTGACCTTTTCTTGGGTACAGTTACTGAGTTTTCATAATTCTGAAGTAAATTTATTTGTAGCAACCATTCAAACAGTAAGATTTAGAAGGGGCTATCTCTGTTCATTAAAAAGTGGGTAGTAAGTGAGCATAATGGCACATGCCTAGGTAGGTGAGCTGTAAGTTTGAGGTCAGCCTAAGCATCTTAGTAAAAACATGCCTCAAAATAAAAAAAAAATAAAAATAAAAAGAACTACAAGTAGTTCATCAGTGAGGAGACCCTGGATTCCATCCCAAGTACAAAAAAATCATGGGAGAGTGACAACTGCTGTTTTTAAATCTCAGTGGAAATCTTACTAATGAGCTAGCTAACTTGAAGAAAAATCATCATTAATTCTCAAAACTTCATTTGACAGAAAAATAATCATTACATCTCATTGAACCTTCCCACATACCCAAGAAAAAAATTAGGAAACACAACAATCATTCTAACCAAGAATAATGTGGGATCTGCTTCTGAATTACATTTACCACTTTGCAGGAATTAACTGAAATATTTCTACTTTTCAAAACCAAAACCCAGGTCATCAAAATTCTAAACTTCATTTGAGATGAGATTCTATGGATTAAATTTCAGGTTAGCCTCAATGGTTTGAGAGCCCAAAACAATTTTATTCAAATTTAAGTTTAAAGAGTTAATCTTATATTTAAGCAAAACCCATTTAAATAAAAATTATTGAAAATCAGAAGTACCACTTCAAAATATTCTTAAAAAGTAAAAATTCATCAATGAAAAAAATAAAACTTATCACAAGTTTTACAAAAATCATCTTTTCTGAAAACACTGTTTATTAGATATAGGAGGAAAACAGAATTACATGATGGTAAGATGGGATTCATTTAAGTGGACTTCTCATTTGAGTCACTTTTGATTGTATTTCTGGACAAATTATATTCTTGCAATTTAAAACACAATTTAGACCGTTCTGACCAAAGCTTCTATATAATAGCCTCAAAGATTTAGCAAGAAATTCAGGAAGTGTGGTTTTATGAAATGTTTTCAAACATAGAATTTACTTTTCTAAAACAAGATATGGGAGAATTTACAATTATGTGGAAAAGAAAACAGGGCATGGAACATTTGTATCTTTGACATATATATCTGAATAGTGACTGTCTATGTAACTTGTTTGTATTCCTGCCAGAGGAGTAATTGAAATATAGGACATTCTAAATGAGATTCCTCTAGATCAAGAACTTCAGAACCCTTGAGTGATAGTTTACTTTGTAAGTCTACAACAGGGTTTTTTTTTTTTTTTGAGGGAATATAAGACCCATTTGTGAGAAAACACCTGCTTTTTTAATAGTATAGATGCTGGTTTTATGAGTATCTGGCCACTCAGCTGAAATAGGTATATGCAAGTTTTCATGATCAGATTTTTACTCAGTTGTTTCCCATGTTTTGGGTCCTGGGATGCAAGATAGGTCCACCTCTACACCTGAATCCAATGCACTCCAACCCCATAGAAAATGGGAGGCTCAGACAATAGTGCAGAAACATTTGTTATGGTCAACGTCTTTAACTTGAGGTTTTACAAGTGTAGGAAATTTCAAAGAATGCAGGAACAAAATACATTAGAACATTGTAACTGTAGAACCTTTGATGTAACTTAAGTTAACATAAAGAATGCCAAATGTGGTTAAGATAAAGAAGCAGCAAAAAGACTCATTTCTTCTCCATTTTAAAAGTGTAGACACTAAGGATTGAGAAGAAGGTATATTTGTGAAATGATTATGGAAATATATAGAATTTACATATGTCTCTACATGTTTTAGTTGTAAGATAAATGTTTGCTAATTATTGACAGTTTTAGAATTATTATGAAGATATTTTACTTTATTTTACCCATGCTAAGTCTTGGAAATACAATGTGTATTTTAGACTTACAGTATCTCAATTCAGACCAACCCCATTTCAAGTTCTAAATAGGTACATGTCATCTGTATGCTGTCTACTGGGCTGGACAGCATACTTCTAGATAGATTGTAGACACAGACTGTGAAAAAGTTCCAATGGTGTGAAAACCTTCATAATCCAAAACCTTCAAATTATAACTTGGAATTTTACCAACATCACTCATATAAACATAAAATTATTAAAATATCAGTTAAACATAAGAACATAATTTCTATGAAGCTATAATTATTAAAGTATTTCTACTTTTCTTATTCTACATTCAATCTACCTCATGTCCTGTTCTTGACTTTATTATTTTGTGAATGACAAATGAAAGAGTACTATCAATAATAATAACAGTTAATATCTGAGTATTTTACTATGTATCCAGCAATGTTCAAAGTGCTTTACATGAATCAACTCATTTAAGGAGAAAAAGAGGCAACTTATTTAAAATATTCAACCTCCCAAATATGGTTATGTTAATAATATAGAGATATTTAAGCACAATTGTTTATTTCAACATTTCATTTTGTATATGCATACTTCTTAATAGTTTTACATTATTTCAAGAACTCCTGAAGATGGCAGATTAGAGGCACTCAAGGCTTACCTACTACTTGATGAGACTGAACCAAAATGGAAGATATGCAGCTGCATGTTGAGGTAGGGGCCATAGAAAAGTATCAGAGTGCAAACACAGGGTACCAGTGATCAGGCAAATACTCAAAATATTGTGCTTTAGAATAAAAAGAGACTTGGGATCTACATAGCAAGTTATCAATAGAGAAGAGACTCTCTGCACTTTGCAGAAAATTGATCAATGCCATAATGAGGAGCTATCTAAAGGCGGGTCCCACTGTCTCAGTTTATTGCAATAGAGATCAGAAACACCTGCATTTTTTTATATCTCCAAGATCCAAGGTCCTCTCCTCTTCTCTGTTCCAGCAGGTGTTCACTCTGAGAATCAATTTGGGCCCAGAAATGGACTGCTGAGGACACTAGGCAGTGGAAAATATGGTCTATGAGACAGAGAGAAGCAAGAAGACACTTCTACATAAAATGTATGGTTGGATTTCATAAAAAGGAGGGACAGCAGCTCTGTGTGGACTTACAAGAGGGCTGGGTCCAGAAGCACCATGGCTTGAACTGGCAAATCTCTTCATTCAGGAGTCTCCCTACCCCAGTGCAGATCCCACTGATTTGGTCACTTCTTCCACACTCAGAGACAGATGACAAACCACTACAGTTTGAATATTTGCCACAGGCCCAAGAGTACAGACTGAAGATCTTGGGACCAAGGGTGAGCAAACCAGACTGGTTCACAGGCTTGGAGGCTGAGAGGCTGGTGAATGGCTCCAACTGTCACAGCAACCCCATTCCTGATGCAAAATCAGAAACCTTGGGCATGAATGTACCCCTGCTGCTGATAACTTTGCATTAGCCTAGGCTTGTGGGCAAGGAGAGGTTGAGCTCCATCCATGCACTGTTGTAAGTGGTTTGGTCTGCCTGAGCTGGAGCTGAAAAGGAACACATCATATTGTGACCAGCACCCACAACATTCCCATACCTGGCAAATGACAAAAATGTGAGGTCTTGGAAAGAAGTGTTTGTATCTTAAATATCTTGGCAAGGAGAAATACCACATTCTTTGATTTTTCCTTTCATATTAATTTTGTTCTTTGTTGTTTTGTTTCCATTTTTTAATACTTTTATCCAATTTTATTAAATGTTTTAATATTTAATTGAATTTTGCTGTTGTCTCTACTTTCTCATTTTTAATCCTTTTTCTTTCTTTTCATTTTTCTTCTTTCTTCTGTTTCCTCCCTTTAAAATTTTATCCAAGGTGTGGGAAGGGTGGGGGGAAGGAAAAAATAACAGAATGAATCAAACCTCATTACCCTATGTGAATGTATGATTATGCAAATGGTATGCTGTTACTCCATGTACAAACAGAAACAACATGTATCCCATTTGTTTACAATAAAATTAAATTAAAAAAGAAATACTAAAAAAAATATTACTCACTCTCTCTTTTTTTTTTTTTTTTTTTTTTTTTTTTGCACAGTACTGAGAATTAAACCCAGGGTTGCTCGTCCACTGAGCTACAAGTCTTTTTTTATTTTTCACTTTTAAGACAGAATATCAGGGTTGGGACTTTAACTAAGTGGCAGAGCACTTGCATAGCATGTGTGAGGCACTGGGTTTGATCCTTAGCACCACATAAAATAAAGACATTCTCTCCATCTACAACAACAACAATGAATAAATAAATAAATAAATACAGGGTATCATTAAATACCCAGGCTAACATCAAACTTGAAATTGTCCTGCCTCAGTCTCCAGAGTTGATGGGATTATAGGTGTGAGTCAATGTGCCCAGTTATTTCAGTATTAATTTTATTTGCATTAAGGTCCAATTTTTAACCTTTTCTATATTATGAGTATCCCTTTCTTCTCTCTGGTTAGTGGGGTTGTAGAGGTTCTTTTTTATATATTTTTATTGTATGTTGATATGTGATTTGCTTTCAAGTTGTTTGTTGTTACTGGTGGTCATTTTCTACTCTCAAACCAGTACTATGGTTTAAGACCAGCACCTGGAAGTCAATGAATAGATGTTATGACACTGAGCTTTGGCCTTTACCCAGATGAGAGAACTTTTACCTTAGTCTATCCAGGACTGAGTCTTGCTCAAATTTTGATGGATCCTTCAACTTAAAAATATGGTAGAGAAAAGCACCCAGCAGAGAACCTGGCTGCATGTATGCACAGATGACAGGGGTGGTCTTAAGACTACTACAGTCCCTGAACAACAACAGAGAAATAATACAACTGTTGTGACCATGCAGCTAATAAGAGGTCCTCGAACGGGCTGCACCAAAATCCTCTTACACTGGACAGTACTAACAAGTGCTGGAGACACAGCCATGTAAAGTATACTCTGTATACTCCACTGTCTATATCATACTTTTTTTTTTAATTTATTTATTTTTTTTACGTTTACATAGGGTAATGATGTTTATTATATTTTTCCCCTCCCCCCACCCCTCCCACCCCTCCCACCCCTCCCACCCCTCTTTTCCCTCTACACAGTCCTTCTTTCCTTCATTCTTACTGCTCTCCTTAGCCTAACTCTAAACCTAACCCTAAACCTAATGCTAGCCCGTCCCACCCCCCATTATATGTCCTCATCCGCTTATCAGCGAGATCATTCGTCCTTTAGTTTTTTGAGATTGGCTTATCTCACTTAACATGATATTCTCCAATTTCGACCATTTGCCTACAAATGCCATAATTTTATCATTCTTCATTGCGGAGTAATATTCCATTGTATAAATATGCCACAGTTTCTTTATCCATTCATCAACTGAAGGGCATCTAGGTTGGTTCCACAATCTGGCTATGGTGAATTGAGCAGCAATGAACATTGATGTGGCTGTATCTCTGTAGTATGCTGATTTTAAGTCCTTTGGGTATAGGCCAAGGAGTGGGATAGCTGGGTCAAATGGTGTTTCCATTCCAAGCTTTCTGAGGAATCTCCACACTGCTTTCCACAGTGGTTGCACTAATTTGCAACCCCACCAGCAATGTATGAGTGTTCCTTTTTCACCACATCCTCGCCAACACCTATTGTTGCTTGTATTCTTGATAATCGCCATTCTAATTGGGGTGAGATGAAATCTTAGGGTAGTTTTGATTTGCATTTCCCTTATTACTAGGGATGTTGAACATTTTTTCATATATCTGGTGATTACTTGTACATCTTCTTCTGTGAAGTGTCTGTTCATTTCCTTAGCCCATTTGTTGATTGGATTATTTGTATTCTTCGTGTAGAGTTTTTTGAGTTCTTTATAGATTCTGGAAATTAGCGCTCTATCTGAGGTATGGTTGGCAAAGATATTCTCCCACTCTGTAGGCTCTCTCTTCAAATTTCTGATAGTTTCCTTTGCTGAGAGAAAGCTTTTTAGTTTGAATCTATCCCAGTTGTTGATTCTTGCTTTTATTTCTTGTGCTATGGGAGTCCTGTTAAGGAAATCTGATCCTGAGCCAACAAGTTGAAGATTTGGACCTACTTTTTCTTCTATAAGATGCAGGGTCTCTGGTCTGATTCCGAGGTCCTTGATGCATTTTGAGTTGAGTTTTGTGTAGGGTGAGAGATAGGGGTTTAGTTTCATTCTATTGCATATAGTTTTCCAGTTTTCCCAGCACCATTTGTTGAAGAGGCTATCTTTTCTCCATTGCATATTGTTGGAACCTTTGTCTAGTATGAGAAAATTGTATTTATTTGGGTTTGTGTCCATGTCCTCTATTCTGTACCATTGATCTACCTGTCTATTTTGGTACCAATACCATGCCGTTTTTGTTACTATTGCTTTGTAGTAGAGTTGAAGATCTGGTATTGCAATACCCCCTGCTTCGCTCTTGCTACTGAGGATTGCTTTAGCTATTCTAGGTTTTTTATTCTTCCAGATGAATTTCATAATTGCTTGCTCTATTTCTGCGAGGTACATCATTGGGATTTTAATTGGAATTGCATTGAATCTGTATAGAACTTTAGGTAGTATAGCCATTTTGACGATATTAATTCTGCCTATCCAGGAACATGGGAGATCTTTCCATCTTCTAAGGTTTTCTTGAATTTCTTTCTTTAGTGTTCTGTAGTTCTCATTGTAGAGGTCTTTCACCTCTTTTGTGAGATTGATTCCCAAGTATTTTTTTTTTTCGATGCTATTGTGAATGGGGTAGTTTTCCTAATTTCTCTTTCTGAAGATTCATCACTTATGTATAAAAATGCATTGGATTTATGAGCATTGATCTTGTAACCTGCTACTTTACTGAATTCACTTATGAGTTCTAAAAGTTTTCTGGTGGAATTTCCAGGTTCCTCTAAATATATAATCATGTCATCAGCGAACAGGGATAGTTTGAGTTCTTCTTTTCCTATTCGTATCCCTTTAATTTCTTTGGTTTGTCTGATTGCTCTGGCTAGAGTCTCAAGGACGATGTTGAATAGAAGCGGTGAAAGAGGGCATCCCTGCCTTGTTCCAGTTTTTAGGGGGAACGCTTTCAGTTTTTCACCATTTAGAATGATATTAGCCATGGGCTTAGCGTAGATGGCCTTTATAATGTTTAGGAATGTTCCCATTACCCCAATTTTTTCTAGTGTTTTGAGCATGAAGGGATGCTGTATTTTATCAAATACTTTTTCTGCATCTATTGAAATAATCATGTGATTCTTAACTTTAAGTCTGTTGATATGGTGAATGACATTTATTGATTTCCGAATGTTGAACCAACCTTGCATCCCTGGGATAAAACCCACTTGATCGTGGTGCACTATCTTTTTAATATATATTTGTATGCGATTTGCTAAAATTTTGTTGAGAATTTTTGCATCGATGTTCATTAAGGATATTGGTCTGAAATTTTCTTTCCTTGATGTGTCTCTGTCTGGTTTAGGTATCAGGGTGATATTGGCTTCATAGAACGAGTTTGGTAGGGTTCCCTCCTCTTCTATTTCATGGAATAGTTTGAGGAGTATTGGAATGAGCTCTTCTTTAAAGGTTTTGTAGAACTCGGCTGAGAACCCATCTGGTCCTGGACTTTTCTTTGTTGGTAGACTTTTGATGACCTCTTCTATTTCATTGCTTGAAATTGGTTTATTTAAGTTGTGTATGTCCTCCTCGTTCAGTTTAGGTAGTTCATATGTCTCTAGAAATTTGTTGATGTCTTCAAGGTTTTCTGTTTTGTTGGAGTATAGATTTTTGAAATAGTTTCTAATTATGTTTTGTATTTCACTCGTGTCTGTTGTGATGTTTCCTTGTTCATTCCGAATTTTAGTAATTTGAGTTTTCTCCCTCTTTCTCTTTGTTAGTGTGGCTAAGGGTTTATCAATTTTATTTATTTTTTCAAAGAACCAACTATTTATTTTGTTAATTTTTCCAATTGTTTCTTTTGTTTCGATTTCGTTGATTTCGGCTCTGATTTTAACTATTTCCTGTCTTCTACTACTTTTGGTATTGGTCTGCTCTTCTTTTTCTAGTGCTTTGAGCTGTAGTGTTAACTCGTTTATTTGTTGATTTCTACTTCTTTTTTTGAATGCACCCCATGAAATAAATCTTCCTCTAAGTACTGCTTTCATAGTGTCCCAGAGATTTTGATATGATGTGTCTTTGTTCTCGTTTACTTCTAAGAATTTTTTTATTTCCCTCCTGATGTCTTCTGTTATCCATTCATCATATAATAGTGTATTATTTAGTCTCCAGGTATTGGAGAAGTTTCTGTTTTTTATTCTGTCATTTATTTCTAGTTTCAATCCATTATGATCTGATAGAGTACAAGGTAGTATCTCTATCTTCTTGTATTTACTAACAGTAGCTTTGTGGCATAAAATATGGTCTATTTTAGAGAAGGATCCATGTGCTGCTGAGAAGAAAGTGTATTCATTCTTTGTTGGATGGCATATTCTATATATGTCCGTTAAGTCTAAATTGCTGATTGTGTTGTTGAGATCTATAGTTTCTTTATTCAATTTTTGTTTGGACGATCTATCCAGTGGTGAGAGAGGTGTGTTAAAATCGCCTAGTATTATTGTGTTGTGGTCTATTTGATTTCTGGAATTGAGAAGGATTTGTTTGACGTACGTGGATGAGCCAATGTTCGGGGCATAGATATTTATGATTGTTATGTCTTGCTGATTTATGCTTCCCTTAAGCAGCATGTAATGTCCTTCTTTATCCCTTCTGACTAGTTTTGGTTTGAAGTCCACATTATCTGAGATGAGGATGGATACTCCAGCTTTTTTGCTGTGTCCGTGTGCATGGTATGTTTGTCCCCATCCTTTCACCTTTAGTCTATGGGTGTCTCTTTCTATGAGATGAGTCTCTTGCAGGCAGCAAATTGTTGGATTTTTCTTTTTAATCCAATCTGCCAGTCTGTGTCTTTTGATTGATGAATTCAGGCCATTAACATTCAGGGTTATTATTGTGATATGATTTGTATTCCCAGTCAATTGACTCATATTTGTTTTTGACATGATTTGGTTTCTCCTTTATTTGGCTATTCCTTTAGACTAGCGCCTCCTGTTGCTGATTTGCATCGTTGTTTTTCATCTCTTCCTCATGGAATATTTTGCTGAGAATGTTCTGTAATGCTGGCTTTCTTTTTGTAAATTCCTTTAGCTTTTGTTTATCATGGAAGGATCTTATTTCATCGTCAAATTTGAAGATAAGTTTTGCTGGGTATAAGATTCTTGGTTGGCATCCATTTTCTTTCAGGGCTTGGTATATGTTTTTCCAGGCCCTTCTAGCTTTTAGGGTCTGGATTGAAAAATCTGCTGATATTCTTATTGGTTTCCCTCTGAATGTAATTTGATTCTTTTCTCTCGCGGCCTTTAAAATTCTGTCTTTATTTTGTATGTTAGGTATTTTCATAATAATGTGCCTTGGTGTGGGTCTGTTGTAATTTTGTATGTTTGGAGTTCTATAAGCCTCTTGTACTTGGTTTTCCATTTCGTTCTTCAGATTTGGGAAATTTTCTGTTATTATTTCATTGAATAGATTGTTCATTCCTTTGGTTTGTTTCTCTAAGCCTTCCTCAATCCCAATAATTCTCAAATTTGGCCGTTTCATGATATCCCATAGTTCTTGGAGATTCTGTTCATGATTTCTTACCATCTTCTCTGTTTGTTCAACTTTGTTTTCAAGGTTAAATATTTTGTCTTCAATGTCTGAGGTTCTGTCTTCCAGGTGTTCTATCCTATTGGTTATGCTTTCTATGGAGTTTTTAACTTGGTTTATTGTTTCCTTCATTTCAAGGATTTCAGTTTGGTTTTTTTTCAGTATCTCTAACTCTTTATTGAAATGGTCTCTTGCTTCCCGTATTTGGTCTTTTAACTGTTGATTGGTGCGATCATTTAATGCCTGCATTTGCTCTTTCATCTCCTCCTTCAATGCCTGCATTTGCTCTTTCATCTCCTCATTAGCTTCCCTGATCATTTTAATTACGTACATTCTGAACTCCCTTTCTGACATTTCTTCTGCTGTGCTGTCATTGGGTTTTATTGATGTAGTATCTAGGTTTATTTGGGACATTTTCTTCCCTTGTTTTCTCATAATGGTCAGTTGTCAGTGGGACCCTGAGATATTGCAGTTTTCCACTATTGGCTTATAGTGTCCCAGTAGATTTCCAGTGTATCACCTCCCAGCCTTCAGTAGCCTGATGTCTTGGAGGAATCTGATAAAGCAGCTCATTCGAAGAATACTGCCCCTAGCCCCCTACTGGTTCCACGGTTTGGAACTGGCTCTGTGCGGAAATGCTCTCACTGTGGGCCTGCACTGTGCAGCTGGCCATGTGGGAAGAGCCCACTGCCGGAGTGTGGAAGACTACCTTGGGAAGACTCAAGCTGCCCTGCCCGGCTCTGCTAAGCCACCTCTATCTGGGCCTGCCACCCGGGCTGAGCTTTACCCAGTGGGCAGACTCACCCGTGGCTCCACTTCAGTCCGAGTCTCTCAATGCCTCCCCTTCTTAACTCCTGGGTTGTGGAGCGACTGGAAGTGCAGTCTCCCTCTAGGCCGCCATCTTGGATCGCCCCGTGAAGAGAGCCCGCAGCCGGAGTGGGCAGAGCCACCTGAAGAGGTCTCCGGCTGCCCTGCCCTTATCCCTGAGGCTGATTGCAGATCGAGACTCTCCGCTGGTTCTTTGCAGGAGTACACTGCACTGCAGCGGCTCCGGGACTCGGAACCTGCTCTGTTCAGACAGGCTCTCACTAGCGGGCCAGTTCCGTTCCGAGAACCTGGAGAAGCTAGCTGTGTGGGCGGGGCCCACCGCCGGAGTGCGCAGGACTGCCTGTGGATGACTCTAGCTGCCCTGCCCGGCTCCGATAAGCCACCTCTATCTGGGCCTGCCACCCGGGCCAAGCTTTACCCAGTGGGCAGACTCACCCGTGGCTCCACTTCAGTCCGAGTCTCTCAATGCCTCCCCTTCTTAACTCCTGGGTTGTGGAGCGACTGGAAGTGCAGTCTCCCTCTAGGCCGCCATCTTGGATCGCCCCGTGAAGAGAGCCCGCAGCCGGAGTGGGCAGAGCCGCCTGAAGAGGTGTCTGGCTGCCCTGCCCTTATCCCTGAGGCTGATTGCAGATCGAGGCTCTCCGCTGGTTCTTTGCAGGAGTACACTGCACTGCAGCGGCTCCGGGACTCGGAGCCTGCTCTGTTCAGACAGGCTCTCACTAGCGGGCCAGTTCCGTTCCGAGAACCTGGAGACGGACTTGCAGTATCTAAGACAACCCTGGAGCAGTGGTGGCAATGGGGAGGGGATGGTGAAGGTGGCGGGTGGCAGCTGGGAGAGCACTTTCCCTTTCTCTGGTTAAAACTTTGCTGCTGCCAAGCCCAGACTCACCTTCCCGCTGGAACTTTTTACCCCAACCTCAAGTCTCACAGCACCCTTGGCGACCCGTGTGCTAACCTCCGCTTCCCTCCGCGGTCTTAAACTCAGCCCCGACCCACTGCCCTCCGCGTGCCCCCGGCGTCTACCTGCCGCGCGCCCACCTCGGGAACGCAGCTCTGCCGCCCCGGGCCCGTGCCCCCTCTATATCATACTTGCATGAAGTAGCAAAGGAACTCCACCCTCAGAAGTCCTACAAAGAAAGCAAATCACTCGGGTTCTCACAAAGTACTCAGAGTCAAAATTCACCAAACACAGTCTAAGGAGCTTCAGGGAAACTACAGCATAAACTCCATTTGCAATGAATCCCAACACTACAAAACAAACCAATATCCCAGCATACAATGTGTAAGAAAGAAGACTACTCACTGAGAAGACCCTCACATAATACTGGAAGAGATCACCAGTTTAACAGATGAGAAAGTCTCAACACAGAAACAAAAATATAAAACAAAGCAAAACGACTCCTCAAGTTCATAACTCCCCAGGAACCAAAACCATAAGTACCAATGGAGATGAAATGCTGGAGCAAAGAAGTTTAAAAACTGATTATGAAAATGATCAAATGAGAGCTGGGGTTGTACACAGCTCAGTGGTAGAACACTTGCCTCACACATGTGAGGCACTGTATTCAATCCTCAGTACCACAGAAGGCAAATAAATAAAAGAAAGGTATTTTGTCCATCTACAATTGAAGTGTTTTAAGAAATGATTACATTAATTCAAAGAAGATACAAATAAGCAGATTGATAAATTAAGGCAGACAATGCAATTTAAAAGAGCAATTTAATAAGGAGAGATTCTGGGGGGGGGAAACAAACAGAAATCTTAGAAATAAAACACTCACTAAGTCAAGATAAAACCTCCAGTTCCAAGTCTCACCAATAGACTAGACCAAGCAGAAAACAAATTTTCAGAGCTTGAAGACAGGGTGGATGAACTAGAATATTTAGACTTATTAATAAGGAAGGGTTATCAAGAAACTATAAACAGTATATTGATATAAAAACTCTGGAACAACATTAAAAAGATCAAGCTTAAGACTCATATGGCATTTATTGGTAAATTTATTACTTAGAATATCATGCTAAGTAAAATAAGTCAAACCCAAAGAACATTTATTGGTAAATTTATTAGAATATCATGCTAAGTAAAATAAGTCAAACCCAAAGAACCAAAGGCTGAATACTTTCTCCAATACACAGAACTAATTCATCATAAGCAAGGAGGGATAGGAAAGAATAGTTACTCCATATTAGGTAGAGGGGAGTGAAGGGAGGGGAAGGGGTATGGAGGAAAGAATGCTAATAGAGTGAAACAGACATTATTACCTCATGTGCATGTATGACTGCATAACTGATGTGATTCTGCAATATGTACAATCAGAAAAATGAGAGATTACCTCCATTTATGTATGATCTATCAAAATGTGTAAATGCCTTCTAGTCATGTACAACAAATTAGAACAAATTAAAAAATTAGTTTATAAAAAAGACTTGGTGCTGGGGATATAGCTCAATTGGTAGAGTGCTTGCCTCACAAGCACAAGTCCCTGGATTCAATCCCCAGCACCACACACACACACAAAAAGTACCTATAAAAAAAGACTCATCATTCTAGAGGAAGGAATAAAGATACAGGTTGAAGTCATACAAAATTTAATCAGTGATGTAACACCAGAAAATTTCACAATCTTGAAATGATAATGGAGTGCCAAATAGAAATGACCAGAAGAAGAACCTCTCCATGAACATTGTAGTTAAAATAATAAAAATACAATAGAATGGCTACTAAAAGTTGCAAGAGAGAAGCACAAAATAATTTATAAGGAAAAACCCATCAGAGTAATGGGACATTTCTCAACAAAAACTCTAAAGTCCAGGAGGGCATGAACTGATAGATTTCAAGACCTAGGAGAGCAAAACTGCCAAGCTAAATTATTATATCCAGCAAACTTATCTTTCAGAATCAAAGAAGAGATAGGCTTTCCAAGATAAACATGAATTAAAAGAATTCATGACAACTAAACCATACATAGTCCTACACTCAGATGAGGAACCAGACAGCACAACCAGAAAAAAATATGGAAGAATTAATCTCACTAGAAGTGTAGCTAACATGATTGTATAAGTAAATCAACAAAAACTTAAAGGTAAATAAGAATGAAATGAACACAAAATTCTCAAAACAACCAAAAGAAAATTAATGATGATAGAAACTAGTATATTATTTTCAATATACTTTCAATATAACCCTTAATGAAAATGTTGTAAATTCTCTAATTAAAAGACACAAACTACCTAATAGGATTTTTAAAAAGGTCCATCTGCTTACTATTTGTACGAACTCCACCTCACTACCAAAACCATTTATTCATAAACTGAAAATGAAAGGATGTAAAATGCAATCCCCATCAAATGGAATCTTAAACAAGCAAGAGTAACCAGACTTATATCCAACAAAGCTGTCCTAGCCTCAAATCAGTCATGAGACAAAGTAGGTCCTTATACTCTGATAAAAGGAATAATCCATCTCAAGAAAATGTAATGGTTGTAAATATAGATGTACCAATGTCATAGAATCCAACTTTATAAAACATATTTCAGGACTTATAGTGAGAGACCAGTCTCAATTCAGTAATCGTGGGTGACGTCTATACCTTAGTGTAACCAAGAGACAGATCTTCCAGAACTGCCCCACCCCCAAAATCAACTGAGAGACATTAGAATTACAATATAGATCAAATGGACTTAACATCTCAGACTGTTTCATTTAACAGATGTAGAGAACACATTATTTTCTTAAGTATACAGACTTTTCTCTAAAATATACCATATTTTCAGCAAGGAAGCAAGCTCAAGAAATACAAACAAGTTCAAATTTTTCTTACATCTATAATAACAGAAGAAAATTACAAATCAACAGCAAGAGTAACTGTAGATGTTATACAAATACATGGAGATTGAAAACTACACTTGTGAATGAGTAGTGGGTCATTGAAGAAATCTGGGGGGAGATTTAAAACTCCTAAACTCCAAAGAAAATGGAAACACAACCCACCAGAACCTATGGGACACAGAGAAAGTAATTAGAAGAGGTAGGTTTATAAGTGCATACCTTAAAAAAAAACTTGACAGACCTCAAATAATTAACCTAATTATGCATTCCAAGGTATTTTAAAAAAAGCAAAACAAATCCCAAATCATTACAAAGAAATAATAAAAATCACAGCAGAAATAAACAAAACAGAGACAAAATGTACAAGAAAAGGATTAATGAAAGAGTTGACTCTTTGAAAAGATACACAAAATTAACAAACCCCTAGCCAAATTAACCAAAGTAAAGAGAACATCCAAAATAAATAAAATTAAAGTTAAAAAGAGTTATATTACAATAGATACCAATGAAATCCAGAGGCTCATGAGGGAATATTTGGAAAACTTCTAACTAATAAACTGTAAAATCTACAAGAAATGGACAAATTTCTAGACACAAATAACCTACCAAAATTAAACAAAGAGGATATAAAATGTCTAAATAGATCAATAACAAATAATAAATTTAAAGCAGTAATAAAGTCACCTAACAAAGAAAAGTCCAGGATTAGAAGAATTCACAGTTGAATGTCCAAGATTGGTTAAATACCACCAATACTCCTTTATTCTATAAAATTGAAAGAGAAACCACTTTTCCAAACTCATTCTGCAAAGCCAGTATCATCCTACCACCAAAATCAGTTAAAAATACACACACACAAACACACACACATACGCACACACACACACAATATAGCCAGGTGTGGTGGTGTATGCCTATAATCTCAGCAACTCAGGAGGCTGAGGCAGACAGAACACCAGTTCAAGACCAGCCTAAGCAGCTTAGTAAGACTTTGTCTCAGAATAAAAAATAAAAAGTAATGTGGATGTGGTAAAGGATGCTTGGCTTCAATCCTTAGTACAAATAAATAAACAAATTAAATTTTAAAATTATATGATCATTTCAACAGATACAGAAAAAGTCTTCCATAAAATTCAACATCACTTCATAATAAAAACCCTCAATAAATTACGACCGTACCTTAACATAATAAATGCTATATATTACAAAACCATTGCCACCATCATTCTGAATGGGGAGAAATTTAAAGCATTTTCTCTAAAATTAGGAATGAGAAAAGGGTGTCCACTGTATCACTCTAATTTAATAGAGAACTGGAAAGTTTATTTTTATTTTTTGCAGTACTGGAGGTAGAATCCAAAGGTAATTTACCACTAAGCTAAATCTCCAGTGATATATTAAAAATGCTATATGTATATTTATGTAAACACATGTTATATATCATATAAGGTATATATAATATGCAGTGTTTTTTGATATATAATTATATTATGCATAATTTTATATATATATATATATTATAATATATATTTTAAAGGGATATCAGGGATTGAACCCAGGGTTGTTTACTACTGAGCCACATCTCCAACCCTTTTTATATATTTATTTGAGCCAGGGTCTCATTAAGTTGCTGCATCTGGCTTCAAACTTCTTATACTCCTGCTTCAGTTTTCTGAGTTGCTGTTATTACAGGCATATGCCACCACACCTGGTTGAGAACTGAAAACTTTAGCCAAAGAAATATGGAAATAGAAATGGAATTTAAATTATCCCTGTTTGCACATGGTTCTATTTTCAATTTTGAAAATCCAGATGAGTCCACCAAAAGTCTTATAGAACTGATAAATTCATGAAGGTAGTAGGATAAAAACCTGGGAAGTGAAAGACCTTCTACAATAAAAATTATACAACACTTGAAAAAGAAATTGAAGAAGATATTAGAAAATAGAAAGACATCCAATGTTCATGGGTTGGGAGAAATGGCCATACTACCAAAAGTGCCTACAGATTCACTGCAATGCAATCCCTATTAAAATAGATATGACATTCTTCACAAAGCTTAAAAAAAAAAAGACAAAATACAGATGGGAGGAAAAACAATCTTTTTTTCTTTTTTTTTTCTTTTTGTTGCTAGGGATCGAACCCAGGGCCTTGTACTTACAAGGCAAGCACTCTACCAACTGAGCTATCTCCCCAGCCCTGAAAAACAATCTTGAATTGCCAAAGCAATTCTGAGCAAAAAAGGATAATGTTGGAGGTATCACAATACCCAATTTTGAAATGTACTACTGTGCCTTAGTAACAGCTATGGTACTGGCATAAAAACAGATATGTAGAACAAGTGAATACAATAAAGAATGCATCACCAAACCCATGCAGCTACAGTCAACTGATTCTCAAGAACAGAGCCAAGGAGCCAAGATGCCGGACTAGAGGGTGTCTGCCACTCATGTCACTCCAGAACCCAAGATTCAAGAAGGGGAGGCATTGAGTGACTTGGAGTAACATAGAGCCACAGGGTGAGTTTCCCCCACAGGGTGAAGCTTGGCCCAGGCAGCAGGCCCAGACAAGGGCGGCTTCTCAGAGCAGGGCAGGGCAGCTAGAGTCTTCCCCAGGCAGCACTTCTCCCTCCTGTGGCGGGCTACTTCTGCGGCCATATTCTCGCAGCAGGCCACCCAGTGAGAGCATTTCTGCATAGAGCCAGCTCCAAATCACGGAGCCAGCAGCAAACTCCAGCCTGCAGGCAGCCTCTGGGACCAGGGCAGGGCAGCCAGAGACTTCTCCAAGCAACCCTGCTCCCTTCTGCCGGCAGTCTCCTTCCACGGGATGAGCCAAGATGGCTGACTAGTGGGTGACTGCATCTCATGTCACTCCAGAACACAGGATTCAAGAAGGGGAGGTATTGAGAGACTCAGACTAACATAGAGCCATGGGGTGAGTCTTCCCCACCAGATGAAGCTTGGCCTGGGCAGCAGGCCCAGAAAGGGGCAGCTTCCCAGAGCAGGGCAGGGTAGCTAGAGTTTTCAGCAGGCAGCTCTTCTCCCTCCCGTGGCGGGTTCATTCCATGACCAGATTCTTGGAGCAGGCTGCTGAGTGGGATCCTTTTTGAACAGAGCAGCTCAGAGTCCCAGAGAAGAGGTGGGCTCCGGTCCGTAGGAGGCCTCTGGGACCAGGGCAAGGCAGCCACAGACTTCTCCAAGCAGCCCTGCTCCCTCTGGCGGCAGGCTCCTTCCATGGCCAGCTTCTCGGAGCAGACAGCCCAGTGAGAGCCTTTCTACACAGAGCCAGCTCCAAGTCCTGGAACCAGTAGCGAACTGGGGGCAGCTTTCTTCAGAAGCACTGCATTATCAAGTTCCTCCAAGACTTCAGGCTACAGAAGGCTGCAAGATGATACACTGGAAAAGTACAGGGAAACTACAAGCCAAGAGAGGAAATCTGTAATATCTCAGAGTCCCACGGATATCTGACCAATATGAGAAAACAAGGGAAGAAAATGTCCCAAACAAACCTTTGTACTATATCAATAAAACCCAATGAGAGCACAGCAGAAGAAATGTCAGAAAGGGAGCTCAGAATGTACATAATTAAAACAATCAGGGAAGCAAACGAGGAGATGAAAGAGGAAATGCAGGCATTGAAGGAAGAGATGAAAGAGCAAATGCAGGCATTAAATGATCGCACCAATCAAAAGTTAAAAGAGCAAATATGGGAAGCAAGAGATCATTTCAATAAAGAGTTAGAGATACAGAAAAAAAACAAACAGAAATTCTAGAAAGGAAGGAAAAAAAAACCTAGTTAAAAACTCCATAGAAAGCATAACCAACAGGATAGAACATCTGGAAGACAGAACCTCAGACATTGAAGACAAAATATTTAACCTTGAAAACAAAGTTGAACAAACAGAGAAGATGACATGAAATCATGAACAGACTCTACAAGAATTATGGGATATCATGAAAAGGCCAAATTTAAGAATTATTGGGATTGAGGAAGTCTTAGAGAAACAAACCAAAGGAATGAACAATCTATTCAAAGAAATAATATCAGAAAATTTACCAAATCTGAAGAACGAAATGGAAAACCAAGTACAAGAGGCTTATAGGACACAAATATGCAAAATTACAACAGATCCAGACCAAGGCAAATTATTATGAATATAGATAAAATACAAAATAAAGACAGAATTTTAAAGTCTGTGAGAGAAAAGAATCAAAGTACATTCAGTGGGAAACCAATAAGATATCAGCACATTTTTCAATTCAGACCCTAAATGCTAGAAGGGCCTAAACAACATTTACCAAGTCCTGAAAGAAAATGGATGCCAACCAAGAATCTTATACCCAGAAAAACTAACTTTCAGATTTGACAACAAAATAAGATCCTTCCATGATAAACAAAAGCTAAAGGAATTTACAAAAAGAAAGACAGCATTACAGAACATTCTCAGCAAAATATACCTTGAGGAAGAGATGAAAAACAACGATGCAAAACAGCAATGGGAGGAACTAGCCTAAAGGAACAGCCAAATAAAGGAGATACCAAATCATGTCAAAAAAAAATGAGTCAAATGACTGGGAATACAAATTATGTCACAATAATCACCCTAAATATTAATGGCCTGAAGTCATCAATCAAAAGACATAGACTGGCAGACTGGATTAAAAAGAAAAATCCAACAATATGCTGCCTGCAAGAGACTCATCTCATAGAAAGAGATACCCATAGACTAAAGGTGAAAGGATGGGAAAAAACATACCATGCACACGGACACAGCAAAAGAGTTGGAGTATCCATCCTCATTTCAGATAATGTGGACTTAAAGCCAAAACTAGTCAGAAAGGATAAAGAAGGACATTACATACTGCTTAAAGGAAGCATAAAACAGCAAGACATAACAATCATAAATATCTATGCCCCCAACATTGGCTCATCCATGTATGTCAAACAAATCCTTCTTAATTCCAGAAATCAAATATACCACAACACAATAACACTAGGCAATTTTAACACACTTCTCTCACCACTGGATAGATCTTCCAAAGAAAAATTGATTAAAGATACCATAGATCTCAATAACACAATCAACAATTTAGACTTAATGGACATATATAAAATATACCATCCAACAAGGAACGAATACACTTTCTTCTCAGCAGCACATGGATCCTTACCTAAAATAGATCATATTTTATGCCACAAAGCTACTATTAGCAAATACAAGAAGATAGATACTACATTGTATTCTATCAGATCATAATGTATTGAAATTAGAAATAAATGACAGAATGAAAAACAGAAACTTCTCCAATACCTGGAGATTAAATAATACACTATTATATGATGAATGGATAACAGAAGACATCAGGAGGGAAATAAAAAATTCTTGGAAGTAAATGAGAACAAAGATAGATCATAACAAAATTTCTGGGACACTATGAAAGCAGTACTTAGAGGAAGATTTATTTCATGTGATGCATTCAACAAAAGAAGTGAAAATCAACAAATAAATGAATTAACACTACAGCTCAAAACCCTAGAAAAAGAAGAGCAGACCAACACCAAAAGTAGTAGAAGACAGAAAATAGTTAAAATCAGAGCTGAAATCAACGAAATTGAAACAAAAAAAAAACAATAGGAAAAATTAACAAAATAAATAGTTGGTTCCTTGAAAAAATAAACAAAATTGATAAACCCTTAACACACTAACAAAGAGAAAGAGGGAGAAAACTCAAATTACTAAAATTTGGAATGAACAAGCAAATATCACAACAGACACGAGTGAAATACCAAACATAATTAGAAGCTATTTTGAAAATCTATATTCCAACAAAACAGAAAACCTCGAAGACATCAACAAGTTTCTAGAGACATATGAATTACCTAAACTGAACGAGGAAGACATACACAACTTAAATAAAACAATTTCAAGCAATGAAAAAGAAGAGGTCATCAAAAGCCTACCAACAAAGAAAAGTCCAGGACCAGATGGGTTCTTAGCCGAGTTCTGCAAAACCTTTAAAGAAGAGCTCATTCCAATACTTCTCAAAGTATTCCATGAAGAAGAAGAGGAGGGAACCCTCCCAAACTCGTTCTATGAAGCCAATATCACCATGATACCTAAACCAGAAAGAGACACATTGAGGAAAGAAAATTTCAGACCAATATTCTTAATATACATTGATGCAAAAATTCTCAACAAATTTTAGCAAATTGCATACAAAAATATATTTAAAAGATAGTGCACCATGAACAAGTGGGTTTTATCCCAGGAATGCAAGTTTGGTTCAATATCCAGAAATGAATTAAGTGTCATTCACCATATCAACAGACTTAAAGTTAAGAATCACATGATTATTTCAATAGATGCAGAAAAAGCATTTGATAAAATACAACATCCCCTCATGCTCAAAACATTAGAAAAAATTGGGATAGTGGGAACATTCCTTAACATTTTAAAGGCCATCTACATAAGCCCATGGCCAATATCATTCTAAATTGTGAAAAACTGAAAGCATTCCCCCTAAAGAGTGGAACAAGGCAGGGATGCCCTCTTTCACCACTTCTATTCAACTTTGTCCTTGAGACTCTAGTCAGAGCAATTAGACATACCAAAGAAATTAAAGAGTTATGTAAAAGAAAAAAGAACTCAAACTGTCCCTGTTCACTGATAACATGATTGTATATTTAGAGGAACCTGGAAATTCCACTAGAAAACTTTTAGAACTCATAAGTGAATTTAGTAAAGTAGGAGGTTACAAGATCAATGCTCATAAATTCAATGCATTTTTATTTATAATTGATGAATCTTGAGAAAGAGAAGTTAGAAAAACTGCCCCTTTCACAATAGCCTCAAAAAAAATAAAATTCTTGGGAATCAATCTCACAAAAGAGATGAACGACCTCTAGAATGAGAACTACAGAACATTAAAGAAAGAAATTAAAGAAAACCTTAGAAGATGGAAAGATCTTCCATGTTCTTGGATAGACAGAATTAATATTGTCAAAATGGCCATACTACCTAAAGTGCTATACAGATTCAATGCAATTCCAATTGAAATCCCAATGATGTACCTCGCAAAAATAGAGCAAGCAATTATGAAATTCATCTGGAAGAATAAGAAACCCAGAATAGCTAAAGCAATACTCAGGAGTAAGAGCAAAGCAGGGGGCATTGCAATACCAGATCTCCAACTCTACTACAAACAATAGTAACAAAAACAGCATGGTATTGTTACCAAAAGTAGATCAATTGTACAGAATAGAGTACATGGACACAAAACCAAATAAATACAATTTTCTCATACTAGACAAAGGGACCAAAAATATGCAATGGAGAAAAGATAGCCTCTTCAACAAATGGTGCTGGGAAAACTGGAAAACCATATGCAACAGAATGAAATTAAACTCCTATCTCTCACCCTGCACAAAACTCAACTCCAAATGGATCAAAGACCTCGGAATCAGACCAGAGACCCTGCATCTTATAGAAGAAAAAGTATGCCCATATCTTCAACTTGTTGGCTTAGGATCAGACTTCCTTAACAGGACTCCCATAGCACAAGAAATAAAAGCAAGAATCAACAACTGGGATAGATTCAAACTAAAATTTTCTCTGAGCAAAGGAAACTATCAGTAATGTGAAGAGAGAGCCTACAGAATGGGAGAATATTTTTGCCACTCATACTTCAGATAGAGCGCTAATTTCCAGAATCTATAAAGAACACAAAAAACTATACTCCAAGAATATAAATAATCCTATCAACAAATGGACTAAGGAAATTAACAGACATTTCACAGAAGATGTACAGCAATCAACAAATATATGAATTAATGTTCACCATCGTTAGTAACAAGAGAAATGCAAATCAAAACTACCCTAAGATTCCATCTCACCTCAAATAAAATGGTGATTATCAAGAACACAAGCAAGAATAGGTGTTCGCGAGGATTTGGGGAAAATGTTACACTCATACATTGCTGGTGGGGTTGCAAATTAGTGAAGCCACTCTGGAAAGCAGTATGGAGATTCCTCAGAAAGATTGGAATGGAACCACCATTTGATCCAGCTATCGCACTCCTTGGCCTATACCCAAAGGACTTTAAATCAGCATACTACAGATATACAGTCACATCAATGTTCATTGCTGCTCAATTCACCATAGCCAGATTGTGGAACCAACCTATATGTCCTTCAATTGATGAATGGATAAAGAAACTGTGGTATATACATATACAATGAAATATTACTCTGCCATAAAGAATGATAAAATTATGGCATTTGCAGGCAAATGAATGAAATTGGAGAATATCATTCTAAGTGAGATACGCCAGTCTCAAAAAACTAAAGGACGAATGATCTTGCTGATAAGCGGATGATGACATATAATGGAGTGTGGGAGGGGTTAGCATTAGGGGTATGGTTAGGTTTAGGGTTAGGGTTAAGGAAGGTGGCAAGAATGGAGGAAGGAAGGACTGTATAGAGGGAAAGAGGTGGGGAGGGGAGGAGGGGAAGGAAAAAATAATAGAATGAATCAAATATCATTACCCTATGTAAATTTATTATTACAAAAATGGTATGCCTTGATTCCAGGTACAGAGAAACAACATGTATCCCATTTGTTTACAATAAAAAATAAGGAACAGAGCCAAATACATGTTGAAAAAGACAGCCTCTTTAGTAATGGTACTGGAAAAACTGGACTTACACCTCAAGAAGACTGAAACCAGTTGTCTCTCTCTCTCTCTCTCCATCCTGTGAAAAAATCTACTAAAATTTTATCAAAGACCTTAATGTATGACCCAAAATTTGAATCTAGAGGAAAACATAGGGAAATCCTTTAAGACATAGGTACACACATAATGATTTCATGAAAAGGATTCCAATAACTCAGTAACTAATTGGAAAGAATGACAAATTGCAGTTACATCAAGTTATAAAGATTTGACCCAGAAAAGGAAATCATCAAAAGAGTAAAGAGATAAGCCATTATGGAAAATAGTATGGAGATTGCATAAAAAAACTAAAAATAGAATTATCATTTGATCCAGCTTTATCAGGGTACATCAAAGTCAGAAAACTATAACAAAACCTATAGACCTATTTATTGTGGCACTACTAACAGTAGCTGTGTTATGGTATTTGTCCAGCTGACCATCAGCAGATGGATGAAGAAAATGTAAACATACAAGATAGAGTATTATTCATCCATAAAGAAGAATGAAATAATGTCATTGTAGAAAAATGGATGATAAAGCCATTACAATTTTAGATGTATGTAAAAACAAGTATTTCAAATTAGCATCAAATCTTATATTTAATGACAGTAGTTTGCTGATTACAAATTTTTTTCCATAATGGTGGAATAATAATGTTATTTGATCCTGCAAACATCTCTGTAAGGTAAAAAGAGTAGGTGTTTTCAACCCTATTCTATAGACCAGGAAACTAAATATTAGAGAATTGATGTGATTTTTTTTTGTAATTAACATGACCAGGAGGTGAACTGGAAATACTGAATGCAGAAATATTCAGAATCTAGCCTTCTTTACAGTTAATGTGATACTTCCTGGGACCAACAAAGAATCCAGTGAATAAAAGGAAAACTTCAGTGACAAAAAAATGTTAGATTTTTTTTAAATGCATGAATCTTTTGTGAACATTTTCACTCCTGCAGAAATTTAATTGGTTATGTTTTAGCTATCTTTCCATCACTGTGACAAAATTGGCAGGAGTAAAGATTTATCTTGGTTCATGGTTTTATACCCTGGTCACTTGGCCCCATTGCTATGGATCAATGGCAAAGCAGATCATCCTGGTGGAGAGAGAGCACATGGCAGAGCAGACCTGATCATTTCATGGCAGCTGGGAAGAAGAGAGAGCAAGAGAAAAGATATAGGGACAAAACAAGTCTTACAAGTGCATACTTTTAGTCACCCACATTTTCCAACTAGATCCTGCCTCCTAATGTTTCCACAGCTGAGAGCCAAACCTCCAACACTTAAAACCTTTAAGGGTTATCCAAGATCCAAACTTTAAAAAGCTTAATTTTTTATTGTTTTCTGTTTGTTTTTTTGAATAGTGGAAGTTTTATGGGAAATTTTTTCAAAATAAAATATAATTTTAAGATTTTTTATAAAGCTAATGTATTAACTTATATCTGGAGTTCTTTTTCATACTGAAGGAATGTTTCAGAAGAGTATTTTTCAAAATCAACTGACTTCAGATTAAAGAAAAGATTTTACTGACCCAATTAGCTGATATAGTGCACCAAAACAAACAATAATTTCCATTTTGCAAAAATCCAAAAGCTTAGGGAAAAAAGAAATAAACAATCTGACAAACTTTTAAAGATACAATTATTTCTGATGCAATACTCCAGAAGTATCACAATCACACTTATAAAAATACCATTTAAAAACTTTGAACAAATCATTAAGATAATGGTTAATTCAAATTACCACAACTATGTTAGCTGCAGAGTACAAGACTTGACAACCCAATCAATCCCATAGTATAAGTATTTTTCCAAGTATATTATTTATTTGATAAATTACTCATACAGTATAATAATTACTATCCTAACATATCAGAACAGTTTATGCCCAAAAAGTAGCTATTAGTTTTCTCTATCCAGCATAATCTGGTAAACTCTTAACATCCTTAATGGTAGACATACTGTTATATTAAAAAATAAAAGCAAAACTCATTTGAATTTTAAAGACACCTTACACATTTACCCCAAATTATGATTACTATTATTAGTTCACTATCAGAGGTATTGAAAAAAAAATCTTAGTATCACAAGATATCTAGCATTAACCACAAGTCTAAACAATATTTTTTAAAGTCTGTAATTAAATTTATTAAAAACTTTAAATATACAAGCTATTTTACTGACTTACTTGGGGAAGTCGAGATCTTGTATATTTAGCCTGATCAAAATTTAAGAAAAATCATAGTAAAAAAGGAAAAAAAGAAAAAGAACAAACTTAATTTGTATACTAATGACCAATGTAAAGTCTTAAAATATTTCCAACAGCCTAGAGCAGTGGCACACACCAGTTACTCAGAAAAGGCAATAGAATCACAATTTCAAGGCCAGGCTTAGCAGGTGAGGGCATAAGCAACTTAGTGAGACCCTGTCTCAAAATAAGAAATAAAAAGTGCTAGGATGTGGTTTAGTGGTAAAGCACCCCCAGGTTCAATTTGTAGTTCAAAAGGAAAGAGTAGAAAAAATATTTCCCCACAAATTATATGTTAATTATAAAAGTAAGTTTTGACTTGGGTTTCTGTTATCCCAGTGGCTGAGGAGGCTGAAGCAGTAGGATCAAATACAGTCTCAACAAAAGCAGGAATTAAGCACATTGGTTAGACCCTGTCTCCAAATAAAATACAATAGGGCTGGGGATGTGGCTCAGTGGTTAAGTGCCCCTGACTTCAATCCCTGGTACACCCCCCCACATGTGTGTATGTGTGTGTGTGTGTGTGTGTCTGTACATATATATACATAAAAATTATAAAGGTTAAAATGGAGAAATCTAATAGACACCACCATAACTAAATGATCCAAATTAACATCTGTTAGGTTGGAAATTTACCTCTTGATACATCTGAGCAGCTCACACATCAGGCATGTCCTATTCTTCCTGGAAATGTACAATGGGAAGCTAATCAGGAGGTATACAGCAGACATATCCAAAACTGAGGGACACTCTAATAAACAGTGGTCTTATAGCTCAGTGGTAAAGCACTTGCCTAGCATATGTGAGGCACTGAGTTTGATTCTCAGCACAACAAAAAAAATAAATAAGTCAAATAAATTTATTGTGTTCATCCACAACTTAAAAAAAATTAAGAGAAAAAAAAGAATGCCTTCATGTACAGGAAAAATTAAACTATATAGGGGCAAAGGAACATGATACCAGCAAATTACCCTCAAAGAGCTCCTGGGGAAAATTGTGTATTTGAGGAGACACAGAAGAGAAGAGAGAGGAGAGAGAATGGTAAAGGAAATGTGGCAAAATGTTAGCAGGTTAATTCAATTGAAGGCCACAAGAATTCTTCCCACAATTCTTGCAATTTTTTTTGTAAATTTGAAAATACTTCAAAATAAGATGTCTTTAAAAAAATTGTTTACCCCTGTTTCACCCACGTCACTGAAAACACAAGTTCAACAATGCTTTCAACAGGATTTGTAGAACATAAACCTTGAAAAAGCTATGGTGACCTATTTTTATTTAAGGGAAAGCTTCTCTCTCCTGTGTGTGACTGACCCCAGTCTTAGTCTGGTTGACTTTGATCAAGTCCTCCCTCCCTGGGATGCGAGGAGGCCTAAAGCAGAGCACCTCAGTACCCACCAGGCCTTCCCAAGAGCAGAGACCCACGCCCCGGTGAATCACAGGCAGTTCTGGGCTGTGGCTTCACAGCAGCAGAATGACATCCACAGCCCAAATACTGACAGAGGGAAGGTGCCCTCACCTGACCTGAGCAGCTGCCTCCGAGTCTGTATTGGCTTTTGAGATGCTATACTATAAAATCCTGCCCTGTTGGCTTCATGACCTGGGGCTCTGTGGAGCGCCATGGACTCAGCAGTCTCCCCTGGAATAAGCTCAAATATGTGGCCGGCTCGGGGTTGGAGCTCGCGCACTGCACTTGCACCCTGACACACCAGCCTTGCCCTCAGAGCATGCTAGGTGGCCAGGCGTGGTACTTACACAGGACTGGAGGGTGAAGGCTGTGTTGCACTGGTGTCTTAAATCATCTTGGCTCTGCAAGAGACCAGAACCCTTCAAGTTGTCCTTGTGTTACAAATGTGTAATTTTCTGAGGTTAAGTTTATGAGTAGTAAGTAGCATTGTATCTGCCTTTGTGAGTCATCCCCGGTTAAGAGGGCAAATTGCTCACCCTGTCCCCAAGGGGCCCTCTGGGCACCATGCTGTGGCCCTGGTGCTAGAGACTTGAAACACAACTGCAAAGGCCTCTGGTCTCTAAGCACACTTGGTGTGCATTTGCACTTACAAATACATTTGCCTCCTCATCAAAAGTGATGTTTACTCTCATACATAAGAAAACCAAGAAAACAGTGGATAAGAAGGCATAGAAACTTCTTTGCTTTCCCTGCCTGGGTTCTGCATGTGAGAAAACAGTATATAAAAAAGTTTAGAATGTAAACTCCAGGAAAACATGTACTACTGAAAACACAAAACCAAACCAGCCTTCCGTAGTACAAACCACCGTGCATAGCATTTTACAGGTGCTTAATGATATGTCAACCTAATAACTTTATTAAACAGAGACTGACTGAAGGGAACGGTTGTTTGAACACTTCTTTCATAATCCCTTTTCCAAACTGATTGTCAACTACACATCTGGACTAAAAACTAAATACTCTGGTTTAAAGTTTTCTATTGCCAAAATTTTATAACAGAAATACTTTCGCAAAGTAGTTCCTATCTAAATAAACTAAACCAATATTCAATTTTGCATGAAGTATTGCTTAAAATGCATAAATACTGGAATTACTTTATTCTATCTGTAAGCAGATTGTTTTTAAAATATTTTTTTAATTGTCAGTGGGTCTTTGTTTTTGTTTATATGTGGTTCTGAGAAGCGAACCCAGTGCCTCACACATGCCAGGCAAGCACTCTACCACTGAGCCACAATCCCAGCCCCTGTAAGCAGATTTTAATGAGACAATATAAAACCCAGCAAATTTGAAAAAAATAGGTTGGGTTTAATACCTTATTAGCATTTACATAACAGAAACCACAAAGTTCTTTCCTGAAATGTAGCTCAAAGACAGTTCTTATAAATGCCTGAAGCCACTTTTAAGTGTCTTTGGAGCAGCAATATTGGAAAAAGCAGGTTACATGTCATTTGTTCAAGTTTTTGGTCAAAATCTCTGAAGCTTTTAATTTTAATGCTTTAGGACCACATGAAAATCTATTTAAAAATTATTTAAAAACACTTGCATTTACTTAGAATTTATTCTACAATCATGACAGCATTAATTGTCTCAGCTAAAAATTACAACACACTTTTTAAATCAATTTAAATAGGTTTCCAAAGGAGTCAAATCTAAATATTAAATGTACATATAGCTAGTCTACAGTTTCCTTGAAGGTTCAATAAATTCAATTGATAGTTTTGAAATAGGTTTATTTTAGGTATCTGGCTCTGTGACCAAGTAGATTTAGTCATGGATATGATGGTGTTCCATCACTCCTTACACAAACCACATATCACATCCCTGCCAACATCTCTGACAGATGGTTTCACGGGTATTAACTATAGGATAACTTATTTTTAATTGTCATATAACAGGGAATATACCTGTCTTTCCTCACTAAACAAAATGAGGTATGTTCACTGAGAAGAACACAGAAGAAGGGCGTCAATATCCACAATTGCAATATAAAAATTTTGTGCTCTAATGAAATTCTTTGTAGTTCTACATTGAGTAAGCCAATAAAAACATCTTACTTTAGTAGTTTGGTTACATTTCCTTTGACACAAACCATTTCTGTTGTGTATCAAACTTGTGAAAATTATGTGACAGTTTTTAGTACAGACCTTTCTTTACTTGTCCTCCTTACATCTAGTACTGCAAAGAACAGACGTGGACTGGGGATATAGCTCAGTTGGTAGCGTGCTTGCCTTATAAGCACAAGGCCCTGGGTTCAATCCCCAGCACCACAAAAAATAAAATAAATAAATAAATAGCTAACTAGATACACAAGTAATGAATGTTTAAAATGACAGAGCTATTATCAATTGTTGCTCTAATTCTCCTATAGTGTTCATTGGAAAAAGGTACTGCAACAATCTAGTATAAAGCAAACCTTTAACCATATAACATGATATAGGCCTTTCAAAAATATTTACACTTTCTCACAACAGCAACAAGGAAAAATTCAATTCTATCATCAGGACCAAGCTGAAGTTTTTGAGTTAGTAGAGACAGATGACAGAAAAGTTAAAAAAAACTAAGGAAATATAATCAACTTGTTTCAAATGTAAAAATCAATACCCTTTGATAGGGCACAGGCAGCTACTTATTTTAAGAAAATAAGGTGCTCTAAAATTTAATTTGTGACTATACAGGGGGTGTAAAGATTATAGAAGAGCACTTTGGTTAATTATCTTCTGTGGCTCTATCCATTCATAAATGAGTCTCTACACACAAAGGAGCTCACTGATACTTAAGATTACCAAATACATTTCAGATCTAAAATAAAATTATCCAAGTTGTGGTCTCTTTATTCAAATGGTAAATACATCCATGCAACAGATTCAAATACCTTTAACTAAAATTAAATTGTATATATCTTATTTCTTCATTAGTCTGTGAAGGTCGGTTGCTCATAACAAGATTAGTTATTATTCCATTTTAATACAGATATGTCAGGAATAGATAAAAACAAGTATGCCTGAAATACACCAGTGTTTAAACTCTTATTTCACACCATGCAAGGTAAATTATATCACATTAAAAAGTAACAACAGCTGTAAGCTGTAATTTTATATTTACACATTGGAAACAATCATTTTCAAAGCTGAACATAATTACCATATTGTCTGTAACAGTTAAACTTCCATTCAACTTCTTAAACAGATAAAATTTACTATGAAAAACAATGATTTTGTATGTGGCCACATTCTGTGATACTATTTCTTTGACTAACAGATCCTTTGGGAGAACCAAGTGATTCGATTTTTTTCACAGTATCCATGCTGTCCCTAACAAACACAAATACTACATGCTTAAAGTCCAAATGTTCTGCTTTGTTCAATGTTATAAAAAATTGAGAAGTATTAGTATTCAGACCTCCATTGGCCTTGGAGAGTAAACCAGGAACAGTATGTTTCACATCAAGATTCCCATCTTCACATTTATCTCCATAAGTGGACTGTCCTCCTGTTCCATTATATTTTGTGATATCTCTCCCCTGAAAGAAAGATTTCAGTTAATAGGAATCCTGAGTAAAACATTAAATATACATAGAAGTTGTCACTATAGGGTAAATCCTGACCACCCAGTTTTTTTAAGAATGCATTTTGAAAATTAAATACTTATTTTTGAATGAAGATAAAAAATGAAAAGGTATTTTCTCCACCCTCAGATTCCAGCATGGTTCAGGTGTTAGAAATTTGAACCCTTTTAAGTTTGAAAGTGCTGGGCAGAAATACGAAGCTAGTGGTGATGACAACTCTTATTTGGGAAAGCTAAAGAAATCTTAAGAAAACTACATAATAAGGTCAAGAAGAAAACCACAAATTTCTCAAGTTACTGTGGTGTATATTTTTTTTAATTCAATTATGACAGGTAGTTAGTACTTACTTGGCAAATGAAATCAGAAATTACTGTGCAAAAAATGGAGTTCTTAAAACCAAAGCCCTCTCTCCAGTGCACAGTGCTCTGAAGTTCTCAGCAATTCAAGGAACAACGTTTGAAAATAATTCAAATGTTCACCATCTGCACAAACATCAAAAAATACCACAGCATTTGTCTCCTTTGATAACTCTGCTGCCAGAGATATCTCTCCTTTGTGGAGTTTCAATAAATTTTGTTGACATTCTTCAAATTTTTTCTTAAGAGACTCAGCCATTTTTTTTTTGTTTGTTTTAAATCTCACTACAAGTTGTTCCACTTTTGCTTCTCCATCTATTGGAAAAAGAAGTGACTAGAATATTAACATGACTTATAAATTGTTTTATGTTTCTTATGGATTTTAGAAAAGTACAAAAAAGAGAAAATTAGCATTTAAAGTTAGAAACTCACTAGCATAATCTGAAGCAGTCCAAACTAAGGCATTATTTGAAATATTTAGGGGTTTTAATCTCATTGTTTTGGTGATAATATGGTTTGCACACACTTTAAACACCTGGTCTCTTCTCATTAGGATCTGATAGTAATTTTTCATTGTATGCTAAAGAATCTTTATATCTCCAACACCTTGCTCCTTCCACTGACTGATATCTCTATCCCACCTATAAGGTTTGGCTCTCTCTTTAAACAAAATTTCTTCATGTTCTTCTCCAGATTTTACTTCTAATTATGAAAAAAGATGAACTCATCTGTAAGCTGATGCTTATAATTCCAAAACAAATTTCAAAAATCCAAATTTTTAAACAGATTTTCCTTGTAAGGACATTAATAGATTTTACTTTATAGGTTAAGAGGTTTCAAAAAGTGCTGTTTTTTTAAATTTTTTTAGATGTTGATAGACCTTTATTTTTTTTAATTATATATAGTGCTAAGAATCAAACCCAGTGCCTCATACATGCTAGACAAGCACTCTACCTCTGAGCCACAACTCCAGCCCCAGTGCTGGTTCTTGAAAAGGAATATTAACTACTGATTGAAAAATTACAAAATAATTTTTCTAAAACAACATTCTTGTCCAAAATGTAAAAGATTATTTTTTAGTAAAATGACTTTGGCAATTATGGAAATTATCTTATCCCAGAATTAAAATTTGAAAATGAACAATGATATTCTAACAACATATAAAAAAACATTATTTCTTCCCAACAATTGCACATACTAATTACAAAGAAAAATCTATATACAAACATTAAAAAGAGGGCTCAAGTATAGATCTGTAATAGAGCACTTGCATAGCATGTCTGAGGTCCTTGGGTTCAATCCCCACCATTGCTAAAACAAACAAAAAGAAAAAGGAAAATAAACCCAAAGTATACTTTATTAACAAAATAAATTAAGTAAAACAAAGTAAGAAAGTAAGAAAAGAGCTTGGTGAATGAAATGATCTCACTAAAATGGAGAAGTGATGGTGAGGAGGCAATGTAGTGGGTAAGGCTTATTTAAGTATGTTTTTCCTATTTTATATGTTAGTATGTAATTATGATACAGTACTTGGTTATACTGAGTAATAAGCAGCAAACACACCAATTTTTGTTTGGCATTTTTTTACAGATAACTGTACCCACTATATTGCTATATCTGCTGACTTATTAACCCATTTACTTTTTAGGCTATTAGGTTAAAACAAAAATAAAGAAACTTGCTATCAGGGAAGCCATAACTTCTAGTATAACATCATATCCCAAAGTAGTTTAAGGCTTCTACAAGTAGCAGAAGCTATGAAAAAAAAAAGGGTAATTATGTGGGGTAATAGTTATTTCAATTGCATTAATCATTTAAGTTTATAATTTCAATAAAATTTATCCCATAAATCAAACATCTTATATAAGAACATGGTTCAGACATGAAATTACATGGTTTCACAGATATAAAAGACATAAGAATGATAAAACAAAATGAACAGTCTTTTGCTAATAATCTTGAAACAATTAAATGATGAAATCCTTTTTACAAATGTAGTTTTATAGAAATTTTACCAAATAGACTAAAAATAGAAACACCATTGATAAAGACTGAGAAAACACATCATTTATAAATTTATTTTAGCCCCATAAATTAGCATGACCACAATACTAAAATTCAAATCATCTCCTTAAAAAATGCAGATTCAGGGATGGAGATAAAATTTAGTGGTAGAGGGCTTGCCTACCATGTGTGAGGCCCTGGGGTTAATCCCTAGCACCTGTAAGAAGGGGAAAAATGTAGATTCCTCATTCTTAAAATAGCAACAAATCAAATCTAAAAGTACATATAGTTAAAAGAATAACATTACCAAAGTCAGAATTATTCCAAAACTGAAAGATAGTCCTGCATTTAAGGACAGGGATGATCATTAGAGCAATTTATACAAAATTTAAACAATTCTTATGGTTATATTACTAATAATAAAATTAATCAGGGTGTGGTCCAGCAGATCTCTAATCCCAGTTATTGGGAATGCTGAGTCAGGAGAATCACAGGTTTAAGGTAAGCCTTAGCAACTTAATGAAATCCTGTCTCAAAATAAAGTTTTAAAAAGTGGGGGGCAATGTACACTCAGTGATAGAGGACCCCTGGGTTCAATCCCCTGTAAAATCAATCAGAGAAGTCCTTCATTATGAGAACACTTAATAAATGGGGAAGTGTAACTTTAGTGACAACACTGTAACAAAGGAATGGATCTTTAAGTTGCATTTTGTTCTGTTAACATGATGATTAAAATAACTTTTAATCTTAGCTTTAGGACCAAAGGCAAAAGAAAAAGAACAATTTACTCTTACACTTAAGATGTTCTGAACACCAAAGATTTCCCCAGGACTGAAAAAAGGAAAAGACTTTCCATACTACAGGGTAAGGGGTCTTAACTTCTATATTTTGGTAAATTTTATGTCCAATTTTGAGCTTCTTCAGTAATATCAAGTTTATAGGTACTATTCACAATGAATACAATACTACACCAAATGCATGCCAAAAAATTAATGAGATGGTGAACTATTAAGCTAGATTACACAATCATACAGTTTCTGCTTTGTAAAGTCTTTTACAAAAAGTTGCTAAATCAAGAAATGGAGGGGAGAATTTTAGAAAACATCTGTATAAAAAATGTTTTGTGTAATGTATTATAAAAAAGTTCACAAAAAGCAAATGTCTCATTTACATTTGATCCTCAGAAGTTTAGGGTTATCTGAATTCTATAAGATCTCTGAAATCACTGTACCTTATTAATTTGTCTGAAAATGCAGAGGTTTTAGGTGTGCAATTACCTTCCTCTTCTACCATAGTAAAACTCTGAATTGTGTATAAATGTAACATTTGTGACTTATTTAGGCCTTCTTTGGGGAAAAACTTATATACCATATATTATAAAGTAATACAATTTACAGAGACACTTCTTCCACCTCAAAAAAATAAACAATTAGAATAAAAAAATGGGAAGAAAGCAATACTTAACATTAGTTACCATAATTGAATAAATTTTCCAAGTTTTAGGTTTATAAAAAAAGAAACATAAACTTGAGCAATACTATTAAACAGTACTAAAATATAAACATTATTAGAAAGAAATTTACCGTGTAAGTAAACTATTATCTTTTATGTTCAGGAAAACAGGTCAAAAATCACAATACTATGTAAACTCCGTAATCACAGGTCTAACAATAAAGATACATTTTTTTGTTGTTGGCAAGGCAGTATTACTTTCCTTCTTAGTATTGCTGATATCATATACCCCTTCATTTCTTTAAAAGTCTATCTTTTCAAACATACAGGTGTACTTTTATGTAATACATGATTATAGACACACATTATGTTTTACCTTAGCTTGTAGATTCTGTATCAGTTTCCTTTCTAGTAGACAAATCTACAGGTTTGCCCACAGTTCCAGAGGAAACATATGATTAACTAATATGTTTGGTAATAGAATCGTGTTATTCAAATTTACAGAAAAATGCTGCAGTCACTTCAGTCCCACCTGTATACACACTGTCAGTTGTGCTAGTTATTTCCTAATTGGGATTTCTGCACAGAGGAAGTAACAAAATATTATCCATTAAATAATGACTCATATCTTGCATGCACAAGGGCCAGGTTTCTAATCCCCAGCACCACAGGAAAAAAAAAGGAGGCATCTCAATACCAGACCTTAAACTATACCACAGAGCAATAGCAACAAAAAGAGCATGGTAGTGGAACCAAAATAGATAGGCAGACCAATGGTACAGAATAGAAGACACAGAGACAAAAACCACATAAATACAGTCACCTCATGCTAGAAAAAAAAAGCTAAAAACATACAGTGGAGAAAAGAAAGTCTGTTCAACAAATGGTGTGGGCAAAACTATAAATCCATATGCAGTAAAATGAAATTAAACCTCTTATGTCTCATCCTGCACAAAACTCAACTCAAAATGGATCAAGGACTTAGGAATTAGACCAGAGATGCTGCACCAAATAGAAGACACAGTAGGCCAAAATCTTTATTATGTTGGCTTAGGATCAGACTTCCTTAACAAGACACCCAAAGAACAAGAAATCAAAGCAAGAATCAATAAATGGGATATACCCAAACTAAAAAAACATTTTCTCAGCAAAGGATACACTCAGTAATGTGAAAAAGAGAGCCTACAGAGTGGAAGAAAATCTTTTCTACATGTACGTTAGATAGAGAACTTATATCCAAAATTTATAAAGAACTTATAAAACTTTACACCAGAAATACAAAGAATCCAATCAATAAATGTGCCAAGGAACTCAACAGACACTTTACAGAAGAAGGCTTACAGGTGATTTATAAATATATGAAAAAGTGTTCAACATCTCTAGTTATTAGAGAAATGGAAATTAAAAAAACTCTAAGATTTTATCTTACTCCAATTAGAATGATTATTATCAAGAACACAAGCAATAATAGAGGTGGGTGTGGATGTGGGGAAAAAGACACACTTTTACATTGCTGATGAAGTTGAAAATTGGTGCAGCCACTATGTAAAGCAGTGTGGAGAATTCTCAGAAAATGTGGAATGGACCCAACTTTTGACCCAGTTATCCTACTCCTCAGTTTATACCCAAAGGACTTAAAGTTAGCATACTACAGTAACAAAGCCATGTCAATGTTTATACCAGCTCAATTCACAATAGCTAGATTGTGGAACCAAACTAGATGCCCTTCAACAGATGAATGGACAAAGAAACTGTGGTATATATACACAATGGAATATGATTCAGCCATAAAGAATAATATATTATGGCATTTGCAAATAAATGGATAGAATTGGAGATTATCATGCTAAGTGAAATAAGCCAATCCCAAAAAAAACAAAGGCCAAATGTCTCCCCTGATAAGTTGAATTGATATATAATGATGGTCATAGGGGGTGAGTGAGAGAAGAAAGGAGAAACTTTATATGAACTTTAGATTATGACAGTGAGGAGGTATATGAAAAATATTGGAATAAGACAGATATCATTACCCTACGTACATGTATGATTGTGTGAATGATAGGAATCTACATCATGTACAACCATAGAAACAAAGTGATATACCCACTTGTGTACAATGAATCAAAATGAAGTCTGTAAAATATTAAAAGATAAAAATTTAAAATAAAAAGAATTGCTATTTCTCTTAAAAAATAGTAACTTACAAAAATGATTGCATAACCTGTTTTACAAGAAAGCACAGATTTGGACTTCTGGAAAAGATGTAATAAGCACACTTCATCCTTTCTCTACCCAAAACTATAACTAGATGCCTGGACTGAAACATGCAGAGCAACTGTATAAGAAGCTCTGAAGGTGGATAAACATAAAAGACTTAAGTATCTTAGAATCAGATGGGAAATCTGGTGGTGACATACATGTGGAATTTTTTTCTGACTCTCCTATATCCCAGCCTGGGACTACAATGGTTTAATAAAGTACAACTGCCAATGGTACACACACACCAATGTCTCAAGCCAATTCTCTTTGACCAGAGGAGGGAGAGGTCATCAAATGACTCATGTGTTGGAACTATCCAAAACAGACTTTAAAGAAGATATTATGACAATATTTCAAGAAGTAAGAACAGACACTCTTAAGTGAAAACAGATGTTCTCAGTAAAGTGGCAATTATAAAAAGGAACAAAATGGGAATTTTACAATGAAACCTATAGTTAGAGAAATAAGTTTTACAGACCACTTAATCCATCAACAGTAAAATACACATTCTTCAGAAGTTTATATGAAACATTTACCAAGAAAAACCATGTGCTAGGGTCTGTGTTATGGTTCAGTGGTAGAGCACTTGGCTAGCAAGCATAAGTCCCTTGTGTTTGCTACCCAGCATCACATAAAAGAGAAAAAGAGGTCACTTAAAAGAATAGAAAACACACAAAGCATAATCTCAAACCATAATGGAATTAAACTTGAAATTATAAACAAAAATATTCACTGAAAAAAATCCAAACTATTTGGAAATTGAACATAAATAACATGTCAAAAAAGAAGTTTCTAGAGAAATTAAAAGTACTGAGAATTGAATAAAAATAAAAATACAACTTATCAAAACTGGAGAGGTGCCATGAAAGCAAGGATCTGGGTGATTTAGAACAGTAAATGCATCAATTTAAAAAGATCTAAAATGAAAATCTAAACTTCTACTTTGAGAAACTAGAGAAAGAAAAGCAAAATAAACCTACACCAAGTAGATAGAATTAAAAGATCAGAAAATAATGAAATGGGCTGGGACTGTAACTCAGTAGCAGAGCACTTGCCCAGCATGTGTGAAGTACTAAGTTCAATCCTTAGAATCACATGAAAATAATAAAACAAAATAAAATAAAGGTATTCTGTTCATCTATGACTATAAAATATAAAAATTTTAAAAAGAGAAATCAATGAAATGGGAAATCAACAGATGAAAGAAAAAAAAATGGAAACCCAAAACTTCTTTGTCAACATCAATAAAAGTTGAAAAACCTGTCACCACACTAACCAAGAAGAGAGGAGTCACAAATTACATCACAAATAAAACAGGACTCAAAACTAATAATCTCATGGACATTAATAGTAAAAATAAGAATATCATGCATAGCACTTTGTCTACAAATTTGATTTAGAATGATTCTTTAAAAGATGCAATCTACCAAAATGCATACAAGGAGAAATAACCTCAATAGACCTGTACATGTATGTTAAAGACAGTGAATTAACAGTATCTTCACAAAAGAAAACATCAGATTCAGATGGTTTTACAGGTGAGTTCTATTAAATATTCAATAAATACCAATTTTTACAATGTCTACCAAGAAACAGAAGCAGAGGGAATGCTTCCTAACTCATCCTTTAAGGAAAGCATCACCCTAATACCCAAGTCAGATATTAAAACAAAGGAAAGCTAGGTCAGTTTCATGAGAACAAAAATAAAATCCAACAGCAAAATCCTCAACAAAATCAGGGTATAGGGGTGTAGCTAGTGGTACAGAACATGTTAAAAAGGCTGTGGGTTCAGGAAACTATGCAACTCCTAGAATGAAAAGAGTCAGCACTACAGCTTACAGGCACAGGCAATGACTTTCTCAATAGGACACCAAAATCTCAGAAAATAATGCCAAGAATTAATAAATAGGATGGCATCAAATTAAAAGGTTTCTGCCCAGCAAAGGAAACAATTAGGAATGTAAAAAGAGAACCTAAAGAATGGGTGAAAATCTTTGCTAGCTTCTCTTCTGATAAATAATATCTAGATTATTTAAAGACTTTACACTAAAAAAACCCTTACACCAAAACTTTACACCCAAAAACAAATAATCTTATTAATAAATGGGCAAATAAATTAAAGACACTTCTCAAAAAAAGAAATACAAATGGCCAAACATATAAGAAATAATGTTCAACATTTTTAGCAATTTGGTAAATGCAGATCAAAACTACATTGAGATTTTATTCACATCAGTCAGAATAGCAGTCATCAAGAACAAAAATAATAAATGCTGGAGAGGATGTAAAAAAAAGGAATGCCTTTACACTGTTGGTGGGACTGCAAATAGTACAATCACTGTGGAAATCAGTATGAAGATTCCTTAGAAGACTAGGCATGGGACCACCACATGACCCAGCTCTACCACACCTTGGTATTTATTCAAAAGAATACAACTGGAGACCCTTAAATTAAATGAAATAAGGCAAACTCAAAAGGTTAAGGATCATATGTCTCTCTCACATGCAGAAGCTAGAGAAGAAAGAAAAAAAGAACAAGTGGAGGTGGGGAAAATCTCCTCAAAATCAAAGGGAGGTCAGTATAGAAAAAGGATCAAGGAGTGGGAGATGGGGGGAGGGGTTTCCTGGAGAGTGATATTGGCCAAATTACATTAATATATTATATGCATCTATGAATGTATAACAAAAAATTACATCATGCACAAACTATAAATCACCTTTAAAATTGGGAGAAAAAAATCAATATATAAACAGAATTATATACTACAAACAAGTAAGATTTACTCCAAGGACAGAAGGCTGGTTGAACATGTGAAAACTGATTACAGCAATGTACTCATAAAACAAGTGAAAGAAAAATCCTAAACTCATGCTAATAGTTGCAGAAAAAATGTTTGCCAATATCCAACTCCACAATAAAAACTCTCCATAAATTATGAATAAGGAACTTATTAAATTTGATAAAGGACATATACCAAAAAAATTGTAGTTAACATGATATTTAACAGTAATAAACTTGTTTTCTTATTAAGAACAATAGCAAGGTAAGAATGTTCCCTCATATCAGAAGATATATTAGAAATTCACAAGATACACTGAAATAAAAGGTATAAAGATATAAAGATTGGAAAGAAAAAAATGTCAATGTTTTCTGATGATATGATGGTAAATGTAAAAATAAAAAACAAAAAGAATACACAATTTTCTGGAATTACTACAAAATAACAAGATTATAGGTTAAAAACTGAAAGAATGCACAACAGTTAATTTCCAACTGGGTATGGTGTCACACACCTGTAATCCCAAAATGACTCAGGAAGCTGAGGTAGGACTGCCTAGGTTATTTAGCAGGACCCTGTCTCAAAATAGAAGTTTAAAAAAAGCAACAGTGATATAGTTCTATGATAGAGAACTTGCCTAGCCCACCCAAAGCTTCTTTTTTCAATCCCTAGTACAATGGTACAACAAAAAATTTAAAAGAATTCTGAAGAATATTGAAATAATGAAATATTGAATAAAAGGAAAATGAAAGCAGTGATAAAAATAAAAGGGATACAAGAAACTAAAAAGAAAATGATAGAAGTCTAACCATAACAATTATATTAAATAAAATGTAAACTGTTCAAACACCAATAAAACATAATCCAATTAGGTTTTTAAAGAAACTGACAAAATTCAGTCCAAAGAAAATCATTATGATATAGGTAGTTAACAAAAAAGATTATACCACACAAATACACATACTTAAACACAAAAATAAGATTGAGTTAATCTTTTTGACCAGATAAAGTAGATTCAAGAAAAATAACAAGGGATAAAGAAGGATTGTCAAGACAAAGGGGTTAATTTGTCACTTCTGAAATGGTAGAGAGGGCTATTAAAAATACATCCCTTCATAAAAAATAGAAAAACATTAACAAAGATGATCAAAATCAACTTCTTAATCAACTCTAGAAATTAACCAAAGAGGGCCTGGGGTTGTAGCTCAGTGATAGAACACCTGTCTAGCACATGAGAGTCAATGTGTTCAGTTCTCAGCACTGCATATAAATAAATAAATGTCCATTGATAACTAAAATATATTTAAAAATGCAGTCCAACAACTATGAGATCAGTGGCAGATAGGGATGGGGATCAGGGATGTAAGAGAGGACTTTTCAGAACAGTGAAATCACATTCTAGGACACTAATGGTGTACACATCATTCATTATTTGTCCAAACTCAGAGAAAGTACAAGAGAAGAGGGAAACCTGTAAACTATAAACTTTGGGTGGTGATGCATGGATACAGGTTTTATGATTATAACAAATATGACCCCATTGACAGGATGTTAATGAGGGAGAACATGTCTATGTTGAGGGAAGGAGATACATGGATATCTCTGGTACCTTCCTATAAACCTAAATCTGCTCCAGTAACTAAAGTCTACTTTTAAAAAAATTCACTAGAAGGGTCAACAGCAGGTCTGACTGGCAAAAGAAATTAATAAGCTACAGATAAATAAATTGAAATTATCTAGTCTGAGAAATCTAAAGAAAAAAACAGTGAAGAAAACTCAACAAGGTTTCAAAGACCTTCATGAAAACCATCAAGCATACTAATGTGTACATTAGTATGGAAACCCAGAAGGAGAGAAAAGAATATTTGAGTAATGTCTGAAATCATCCAAAAAGTCTTTATGAACTCTAATATGGATACAATAAAAAAGATACACATTTAAATTCATCACAGATAAACTATCAAAGGTTAAATATTAAAAGAACTTTCTTGAAAGCAGAAAGCTCATTCCATATAATGGATGCTCAATAAAATTAATAGAAGGGCTAGGGTTGTACCTCAGTGGTAGAGTGCTTGCCAAGCATGTGTGAGACACTGGGTTTGATTCTCAGAACCACATATAAATAAAATAAAGATCCATCAACAACTAAAAAAATTTTTTTAAAGAATTAATAGCAAAGTCCTTACAGAAATCAGTCAGAAAACTGGGATAGTGCTGAGCTTGTAACCCAGTGATACAGTGCTTGCCTAGCACATGTAAGGCCCTGGGTTTGATCCTCAGCACCACATTAAAAATAAATAAATAAAGTTATGTCTACCTACAACTAAAAAAGAAAAGGAAAAGAAAACATTGGAATTACATATTCAAAGTGCTGAAAGAACATAAACCAAGTGTTTTATACCCAGCAAAACTACCATTTTAAAACAAAAGAGAAATTAAGTTATCACAGATAAACAGAAATTGAAAAAAAATTGCTAGAAGACCTGTCCTGTAAGAAGGACTAAATGAGTCCAGTAGGCTGAATTGAGAGGACATAAAGTGTAGATGGTAACTTGAATCCATACAGAGCTATAAAGTATGTAAGTAATAACTATAAGCAAAATTTTTTTTGATAACTCCTTTCCCTGGCATTTTATAAGTCATAATTTGTAAAGATGCATTTTATAACAGTAATAGCAATACAAACTTTACTGTTTTAACAAACTAAAAAACAGAAAATAGGCCTGGAGATGTAGCTTAGTTGGTAGTGTGCTTGCCTTGCTAGTACAAGGTCCTAAGTTTGATCCTCAGCAGTACAAAAAAAAATTAAAAATAAAAAATATATTAAAAAACAAAAATTACCAAACTTACTCAATGCAACTAGAGCAATGCTTACAGAAAAACATAAAGCTGTAATGTTAAAAAAATGTAGATAATAGGCAAATAATCTTCACATCTTAAGATGTTGGAAAAAGAGCAAAGTAAGCAGGAAGAAGGAAGTAGAAGAATAGAACAGAAAAAATACAGAATTTTGGAAATTCATCAAAGTTAAATCAAGAGATCAACAAAGTATGAGGGCTGGGGTTGTAACTTAGTGGTGGAGTGCTTGCCTAGAACATGCAAGGCACTGGATCTGAATCCTAGCACCAAATATCAATAAAATGAAGGTCCATTAAAAATACTAAAAAGAAGAAGTATGAGAAGTGAAATCTGATGAAAGGCAGGCAGTCACAATTATGCTTCATAATATTCTTGGTAACTGACAGAAGAAGAAGACAAAAAAATCATCAAAGGTATGTAAGACCTGAATAACATAGTATTGAAGCCAGAATTAAGAACAGGTAGTTAGTGTAGAAATAGGGGATCCGGTCAATTTGGTCAATTCGAGGAAATGAAGTCATGCAGCGATCTGCCTCTGGAAGTTGGAGACTGCCCCTGAAAGAATGGAATGTCAAGGATCTCAGGAGCCCATTGATTACCAAATTTACCTGCCTTTATCAAGGACTGCAAGCATGAAGCTGCAATTAATGCCCCCTGGGCACTTGTCTGCCTCAATAACCTTGGCCCTCTTCCTGTCCATGGTTTCTCACTTAATGCAAAACCAGGCCTAATCACTTAGGCAGGAAGGGAGAGATAAGCGGGGAAGAACTGGAGAACAAAGGAGACTTTAACCTATAAAAGATGTAGGGTGCACTCACTTCTTGAGACTTTAGAACATCATCCATGGCCCCCTTCTTCCTGCTGGGAGAAGTCTGTATTATTACCTTTACATAAAACCTGCTTAATATGCTTGCCTTGGCGTGCTTCTCTAGTGTTCAATCATCAACATTGGAAGGAGCAGAACTCGTCACCGGTAAATGGTGGTATCAGATTTGGAGGTCCCACCAAGACTTACACCGAGGTAAGTAAGCTTCTCTCTCCACGCACCCCACATCTGTTTGAGGTGCATCTTTCTGTCTCTTTCTTTCTAGAGGGCAAAATCGGTACCCCTTGGCTATTTAAATGCAGTTAGTGCAGCCACCATTCTTAAGACTCGTGTGAGAGGTTTCCCAGCCCAGGCAAGTTTCCAATCACCTGCTCTGTAGGCATGTTGGAATCTGCCAAAGTTGTTTCCTACTTTTCTGACCAGGCCTGGATCACAATTGGCACCAGTACACAGTGTTCCTAGTCTTGATCTTCCCAGGATGCTTGGAGGTGGAGGAAAAATTGGAACAACTGGGGGGTTTTCTGGCCCAGGCTACCCTTGGGTGGACCCAAAATGTTCCTTCTCCGGACTCCCCCTCCAAGCCACCCTGAGAGGTATCCAGAGTGATCGGTAGACAAATGGCACTGAGGGAAAGCGCCAATAACCTTTCCCTTCGTATGGGTCGTACAGTGCACAACACTCCTGCACATCAACTCCCTTTGAATGTTCCCCTTCCCTTGCCTGTCAGACATTAGGAATTCAGACTGTAGGATTAAGACCTGGGATGATTAGTATAAAAATGCCCAGGTTCCCTTTGTTCACATAGTTAGCCTTCACTAGTCTAGATATCTAGAGTCTCCCCATTACTGTTCCTGTGCTTAAATGTTCTCACGGTGTTCTCTTTAAGCTGCAAGAGGGAAGCATTTAACAATCCCTCCCATGAGACCCTCCAAGCAAAGGGCCTTATATGCCTAACTGAAAGGCCCCAGCTCCATGCCTTGAACCCTGAGTCGGGGCTAAGCCCTGCTCCCGTCCTTGATGGATAAGGTCTCCAGGCAACCACACATTCCTCGGACAAATATCTCTTAACAACCTTGGTAAGCACAGGGGCCCAGCAGTCCTGTTTGTCCTTGAGACAGTTAGCAGCACAGATACCACCATGCTCTCAACAGCACGCCCTGCCCGGAGGCCGTTACATTGATAAGCAGGAACCATGAAGATGTCAAGCAAAAATTTGAAAAACAACATTAACCTTTAGGTGACCTATGTGCTGGATTCAAAATAGCCAATAAGAAACCTGTTGCTTACTGCGCGTGCGAAACCTGCCCCTTCACCCTATAAAAACCCTGTACCCCAAAGCCCGGTGTGCCAGTTCTCCGAAGCTCCCACTGAGGTTTTACTGAGCACCCGCAGGCGCCTGTGTATCAATAAATAGCCTCTTGCACTTGCAGCCAGTGTCTTCGCGTGATCTTCCTTGGACAGGGGGACGGAGGGTCTTCCATAACAACCAACAGATGTCCCCTCACCCTCCAGAGATTCCTTTAGTCTACAAGGCAAAAAGATAGGCAAAGGCACACTTTTTACTTTTGTCAACATTTTTCATAATTAGGAGTTTATAGTGGCAGTAAAAAGCAGTAATGCCCTTAAGTCTGAATCCTCCCAGGGTCTCTAGCACAGGGCAAACTAGGACCCTAGCACTTTGCTGAAGAAGGCCAGAAATAACTTTGGCAAAGCCAGGTAATGAGAGATGAGTTTTTCTGGGCCATAAAGAAGCTCAAAGTTAGGGAGATGTCCCTAATACTTCTAACTCAGAAGGGAGCTTCTCTCTCAACAGTATTGCCAGATTCACCACTAGCCTGCATACTGCTAAATTACAAATGATCAAGAAAATTGCCTTTCATATATTACCATGCTTGACATCAACAATTTCTACCATGAGAGGAGAAAGCCTTGAGGAATTGCCCACTAAGGGAGGAAAATTGAGATGACCCTCCCAACTTAAGACAGACAAAAATAAATTTATGGAGGCTTTTGAAAGATCCTAATAAATATTGAGATGTTTCAAAACTTATGCCAGGTATTTGACTTCACCTGGAAAATTATGCTATTAACCATCTAGAGAACAGGCAGTTCACAGAAACCATCCTAACTGGGATTTGAATAATGAGTAGAATGCCTAAAAAAACAATTTTGCAGCCTTCAGGAAAGTTCTGCTATTTTCATGGAGGGACTTAGGAAAGCAATAAGAAAACACACCACTCTGAATCCTGAATTCATAAAGGGCCACCTACTTTTAAAGTATAAATTTATCATTTAGTAGCCCCAAATATTTAGAGGAAATTACAAAAATTGGCACGTGGCCCTGATCAATCCTCATATGATCTTCTCCTGTTTGCATCTTCCATTTTTTAATAGACATCAGAAAGAATGAAAAGGGAACATATAGGCAAGAAAAAGGACTTATTAAAGATCATTCAAACTGATAGAAACTTTTAATGCCTTGCAATAGTCCATGCAATTTGCCCATTTTAGGAGTTAAAAAGCAAACTGCCTAGTCCAAACCTTAGAATAATGAAGCAGTAATTTCCCCCACCCTGTAGTTCTTAATCCATACACATTTATCTTGGATTCCAACTGCTGCTTGGTTTACTAAGTTAGATTTAAAAGATGACTTTTCCTGTCTATGCTAGACTCTGAATGGCAATTTCTGTTTGCCTTTGAGGAACCAGATACTGTATCTCAACTAACATAGACAGTGTTGCCTCAGGATTTAGATGACCCTCACCTGTTCCAGACAAACCATAGCTAAGGACTTAACTGAAAAGACAGAAAAAGCCTGCATTTGTGTAATATGAGGCTTTTCCCAAACTGCCCTCAACTGCTCATAAAAGCCACAAAGAATTTTTATCTCTTATCTTATCTGTAAAGGCCAGTTAGCTGACCCAAAAGCAAACTTTGCTGGCACAAAAGCAAACTTAAAGAAAATGACAACACTCCTCTCAGAGGTCAGGTTGACCCAGAACTTAAAATAACATGCTTTGTATACAATTTTATATGTTAGTCAATTAAAAAGAACACTGTAAAACTGCTTGCCTTTCATTATAAAAACCCTGCTAAACAAGGGCTCGGGGCCTCTTAGCATCACCGGTTACTGAGTGTGCAGAGGACCAGGCTTGAGCTTGATAATAAAAGACTCTTTGTGCTTGCATTGATTGTGGTCTCTGGTGGTCTTTGTGGGGTCTCGAGCTGCTGGGCACAACATAACAAAATTCAGAGATAAAACATCTGTGATTGTTCTCCAGTAAGTAAATGACATCCTTTATGTGCCTCCACCCAAGAGGAATACCAAAAGGCCATTATAGAACTCCTAAACTTCTTAGCTAATAGGAATTATAAGATCTCAAAGATAAAGCTTAATTATGTCATCAACAGGTTCAATACAACAGAAAATAACCACTATAGGATGATATTATGCCCCAGGAATATCAAGAAGGGACCTTACTTCAAGCTCCTGTCCTCAGTTTACCAATGAAGCAAGATTTAACCTGTTTGTCACAAAGGGAAAAATAAGTCCTGGATAAGCAGCCATAGGCAGCTCAATAACCAATGGCATATCTCAGTGAGGAACTTACCAAAGTAGCTTCATTCTCAAAAGTAATGGAAAATAATGTCTTATAATTTTCTTTGACATCCAACCTGTCCTGATGAGATGGCCAAAATGCCCTAGGCACCGGTTTCTGTTAAAACCTGTTAGATCCTTCCAGATCTCAGTCAAGGCTTACATTAAAATGTAAATGAAAGAAGCCTAAAAAGTCAGTAGGAGACTGGTCTCAAACCCAGGAAAAAAAAGGTTAAAAGAGTCTTACCTGAACTCCAGCAAAAGTAAATTTTATGGTGCTTTACTGAACTAATTAACAGCCATATCATTTTTCCAGGACTTTTGTTTTTTTTAATTCTATTTTTTTTGAGCTCATGACTTTTTTGATTAGTTCTATTTTTTATTCAACTAGAGTTTTTGAACATCTGTTATATTGCAATGGAGATTCACCTATAAAGTTACAAGACCTTTGATTTTGTGTTATTTGTATGTCGTGCTGTCTTATGTCATGTTTTGTCTGTATCAAAACTGAGCACTCCTAAAATTAAAATTTAAAAATGGATCCAGATACTTTTAATTCACATGATTTAAAGTTTCAATTCAAATTCGGTAAACTAATAAAAGTAAAATGTCTTTGAAAATGACTCACAAGTCTCTAGGTGGTCAAGCTATTAAATATTGATGTTAATAAAATGTCTAATATCAATAGTTTCTACAACTTTTCTATCGCGTTCCCTCTGCCCGCAGAGGGAGACACGACAAACGTCTGAAGCTTTGGAGGTTTATTATGCACAGTCTTCCTTTCTTTCCTTCTTGTCTATCCCTTTCTCTCACTCTCTTTCCCTCTCCTGCACTTCACTCTTCTCCCGTTCAGCTCTCGCCTGCTCCGGCGGCTTTGTTTCTCCCACTCGGCTCTCGCCCTCGCTCGCACTCTTCTCCCTCGCTTCTACCCCCCTTTCTCAGCTTCTTCCCTCAGCTTCTTCCTACTCCCAGCTTCCCGCGCACTCCCAGCTTCCCGCGCACTCCCAGCTTCTTCTTCTGCTTTACTCCCAGTTTCTTCTGCTACTCCCCCGCCCATCAAGCTTATATACACCTCAACCAATCAGGGGAGAGCACACAAGGTAAACGCGCGGACAGCTGCAGGTATAGAATAGGTACACGAGGGGGGCGTGCTCTAATCACATTGTTAACTAGCCAATCATTGGAATTCGCTGGTTGTTTACTGTATAGCTGGCCGCTTTTGGCTCAGTGCCAGGCGCCACCTTGACCGTGCTCAAGGCTGGGGGTCCTGGAAACCCCGACATATCCCCCTTCTTTAATATTAAACTAAGTCTCGGGACTGTGTCTGTCTTAGGCTGAGTGGTCAGCATATGCCCCTACCCGTCATCAGAGCCTGCAGAGCATGCTGCAGCTCCTGTCTTAGGTTGGTACACAGCCACCTCCTTCATTACCCGTCTTTGACTACCGGTCCAACATCAGGAGCCATACTAATGGGGGGCTGTCGGCCTTTAGGGCGGTCATGGTCTGATGAAAGATAATCTGATCTCTCTATTGGCTAGCTCATAGATGCATGCCAAAACGAATGAAGAGAAGGAGGCCAAGGCAGAGGAGTACCACCATAGCTCCTAAGCCTGCCCGCTGTTTGACAAATCCATAAACAGAAGAAAAACCATGTAGCCCTACTAAATACAGAAACAATATACATCCCAGCAGAGTTACAATACGGGCAACACAAACAGCTCTCAGGGAATAAACGCATCCCAGTCCCAAAAGTTCTTGCAAGGTATCCACTTGTTCTTATAGTAAGTCCACTCTGATGGAGTCTCTATGGTCTGTAAGGCTGCAGCTGTATTCTCGGCCAAATGATCGTTGTTATGGTTGTGTCAATGCTGCTACTGCAAGGACTGTGATGGCAGTGATCACGGCTGCTGCAATGTCAAAGCCTCTTCTGTTTCTTGATAATAGCACTGGCAATTCTATAAACTAGGACTGGTAGGAAGATAGGAACACACATTAAGACTGCCCGTGAGAACCCAGAAGCATTCCAACATTGAGAGAGATTGAGAGAAACATCTTTCCCTCAACAGTAACCAATTTGTACTTGTTAGCCCAACGTGTTTCCCTTCTGCGCCTTGGGCAAAGTCCTGGGGCATAAGGTGTAACAGATTTTACTATAGTTATCTCTTATCTTTTGTTAGGGCATTATCTCCTTGCTACCGATTTTGTGCATCTATTGAAGCGTATTGGCCTTCTTAACATTTCTATCGGGAAACCTTGCCACTATGTTTCTGCAAGCAGTTTCAACAGCTGAGCTCTCCAATTAGACATTGTCCTCCAGATAACACTGCTCTGCATACCTGTTTCCAAATAGTCTTAACTGCCTCTTTAAAGTTTTTCTAATGGTTGATGGTATCTCCATTTGCTCCTCAAATACGGGCAGGTTCTACAAATTTTGAAGCTCTTTTTATTAGGCTTAGGTTTCTCCTACCTTTTCCCCTTGTTCTTAAGTTTTCATTACCACTTGGTTATTCCTTTTTGAGGGGTTCTTTATGTTAGACTTAGTTCCCTTTTTTCCCTTGTTCTTAAAAATTTTGAGCAATTATTTTCTAGGTCACCACCACTCAATTTTTCCTCACTTCATTCTCTTTAAGCGTTCTTTTCTGTTACTATTAGACCCTGTTCATGAAGATCCCCCTTGTGGCACACTGAGCAGCTTTTCTTCTATAAACCCTGGGCTTATTTCTACTAGGGTTTGAACATATGATCATACAGTGGTTTCCTTATTTTTTAGTCCTTCCCCAGTGTTTCTCCCTGAGGGGTTGCTGCATTCTGAATAATGGCGTCTCATGGTTTTTTAATAGTTCCCTGAGGGGTTGCTGCATTCAGACCCCATTGTTACTAATTTGAATAGCTTTAGTTATGGCAGTTACAATAACAAACAGTGGCCTAGCTGCCAGGAGCAACGAGATTACTGAAAGGAAAACTATCAAGTGTGCATTAGAATTTTTATAGCGGCTTTTCACGTACTACCTACACCCTAATTGGACCGTTTCAAGCGTGTTTCTACTTTCACTTTAATTGGACCGTGTTCCACGCGTCAGGACCGCTGATGGCATATCCCGATACCTTTCAACCCGCGTTCTACGCGTCAGGATCCCGATACCTTTCAACCCGCGTTCTACGCGTCAGGACCGCTGATGGCGCGTCCCGATACCTGCGTTCTACGCCTCAGGATCCCGTTACCTTTCACCGGACCGCATTCCGCGTGTCCCCAGGACCGCCGATGGCGCATCCTGACACCCTTTAACTTTTTTATAACCGGTTTAACTTGTTAAAATTTTTTAAGATATCTTATTTTTCTTTTTTATCTTCCCTTCATGTCCTGGGTTTCGGCACCAGTTATCGCGCTCCCTCTGCCCGCAGAGGGAGACACGACAAACGTCTGAAGCTTTGGAGGTTTATTATGCACAGTCTTCCTTTCTTTCCTTCTTGTCTATCCCTTTCTCTCACTCTCTTTCCCTCTCCTGCACTTCACTCTTCTCCCGTTCAGCTCTCGCCTGCTCCGGCGGCTTTGTTTCTCCCACTCGGCTCTCGCCCTCGCTCGCACTCTTCTCCCTCGCTTCTACCCCCCTTTCTCAGCTTCTTCCCTCAGCTTCTTCCTACTCCCAGCTTCCTGCGCACTCCCAGCTTCTTCTTCTGCTTTACTCCCAGTTTCTTCTGCTACTCCCCCGCCCATCAAGCTTATATACACCTCAACCAATCAGGGGAGAGCACACGAGGTAAACGCGCGGACAGCTGCAGGTATAGAATATGTACACGAGGGGGGCGTGCTCTAATCACATTGTTAACTAGCCAATCATTGGAATTCGCTGGTTGTTTACTGTATAGCTGGCCGCTTTTGGCTCAGTGCCAGGCACCACCTTGACTGTGCTCAAGGCTGGGGGTCCTGGAAACCCCGACACTTTTCTTCAACAGAAAAGACACAGCAAATACTGTTCAGGACACTTGTCTGATATCTTGGTTTTTACAGAATAAGTGAATTAGAGTTAACATGTATGGGATTACTCAAATGTGTTTGTAGAGACATCTGATTAATTTACAAATTTGAATTGCTAATTGTTAAATAACATTGAGTACTTTTAACTCCTTAAATTCCATGGGGTATCATACTTAAACATTATTGGTGTTTTCATAGGTTAGTAAATAAGAGTTTAAACTTGCTTTGTGTCATTACTAAACTGAAAACAAGGTTACTAAAAGTTATGACCTAACAAGTGCAATTCTATATACAAAGAGTCCCAAAAGTTTCAACTGTGTTTCAATTAGAGTACTATAAACAACAAAATATTTAATCTTATTAAAATAGAGTAATTTATCTAAATTCAGAAATTTCATAAGAGTTGTTTCAGAATGTGAATATAAAGGAGTCAACAAATAGGAAATAGAAAATAAAAGGTTCTGGGTATGGAAATATATTTAGTAAAAGGGAAAAGGAAATGTTTCTGGGTAAGAAAGTGCTTGTGTGATGAAATACATGAGGGTCTAAGTAAGTGCTAAGAAAGTCTGTGTGTAAGTAAAGGGCAAGTTTCAACAAGTTTGTGTGAAACTAAGTTGGTTGTATGTATGTGAGACAGCTAAAGCTATTTAAGGTTTTTCCTAAGGTGAAATACTAATGTTCTGATATAAACCAAAGTTTGATCTATAAGGTAAAATGACAAGGATTTCTTAGAAACACTAACTTACTCTTAACTTTATGTCTATTAAGTTTTATTCTTTAGAACAATTAGTCTTAAAAATTGGGGTGTATACAATTATGGTTAAACAACTGTTAGAGTGTTGTACTATGTTACAGAGTCTACATTTTTCTTTAAAAACTAAATTTGGTAAGATAAAAGTGTCAAGGTAATTGTGAAATGGTTACTCTTTGTATGATAAATGTGTTCATATTTTCCAGGTATACAAGTTTTTAAAGCAGGGAATTTATCAAGCTCTGCTATTCTCCAGATTAAACTTGTCTGTAATGGTAATCTTAAAGTTATAAAGAGTAAATTTTAATTGGGGCTTTATTTCTATCATTTAATGTTCTATTATAGGAACTGCTATCAATAGGGTACATGTAAAATGTGTTACTTTTTACACTGAGATAAAGGATTTGAAATATAAATGTATTTATAAAAGTTAGAGCCTGACTTGTTTAAAGGTTAATATTGTGAAACATGAAAACATTTTGCCATTTTACCACACAAAAGGAAAGTTAAAAGCTCTCAGGCTTTCTTTAATTCATTTTTTAGATATAAAGTTAAAATGTTTTAACTAGTGTTCATATAGACTCAGGAATCAACATATGTAAACTTCTTAAAATGACATTTAACAAAGAAGCAAAGATCAACATCAGAATGAGAACACTTAAGATTTGTAAAGAGCCATGCCTTACCTGAGATAAGGCTCTGCCTCCCACCTTACTGCATAATAGAACGGCTCCAAGATAAGTCAGACTTCAGCTCATTTAAAGTTATATTCAAAAGATTGGTTTTTGTTGTAAAATTACTATGATCTTAAATAGGGGATATAATGTGGTTCCCAGTCAAAATTCAAGATATCTATTTTACAAGCTGAATATATTTTTGCTCTTGCTAATTTCATTTTGTAAAACTGTTACCTTTTAATGTTTTGCAAAAGTAGCTGCTTCAAGAACACATACCTAGGTAACTTTTGATAATAAGCCATCACCTATAGAACAGATAGTGGTAATTTCCAGTACTAATACAGACTCAGCATGAACCCAGGAACAAGAGAACTTCTCTAAGAATCATTGCAACTCTGGGTCACACAACCTCCTGATCAAGGAGATTGTTGAGACCACTAGAGCATGAAAAATCACTCAGTGCATCTGCTGTAGAGGAGGGTAATGGATAAAGGGAGACATCCCTTGATGCTTCCAAAGGAAGCCATCTCATCAAGGATATCCTGCCTAACCAAAGGCACTGGTGGAGCTAAGAAGCTGCTCTTAAGTTCTCTATGAGTGACCACTGTGGGAACTCAGCTGACTCTTTAACAAGACAGGAATGAGGTCAATTTGACCAGCTTTATCTTTAGACACCTAGCAAAACAGTTAAAACCAAAATATAGCCATTCTTGGGCATTTAAAAGAAATAATAGTTAAATGTAACTTAAGAAGTACATTTGTATTAGCCCACTAGAATAAAGACTGGAAGCTACAAATGAAAGAAAGATTCTTCAGCAAATGTGCCTGATAACTATCAAGAGAAACTGCCAGAGTCAGAAGTTTTTAGTCAGTTTAAGGCCTGCAGACCTTCCTAAGCTACACAAGTAGACTTAATCTATGTTTGCTCATATGATTATCTATCCCTAAGAAACAGAAGTATAGGGATCTCTACTAAACAATGGTTATACCAATAAAGGGATATTTTACAAATATCAGATGACATTAAGTAACTTAACTATATTTTCTGGAGAAATCTATGACATTAAGAGTTAAATGTTGTGTTTACATTCCTGATAACCTGGACAATGTTAAAGTCCCCAAATAAAGGCCTTGTCCTCTCCAGCCTTTGGTAAGCCATGTTACGGGAACAATTTCTCAGTTCTTCCACCTCTTGGTGAGAGATTGACTTCTGTCATTTTCATGATACTCAGTGGCATGTTTCATATGCTGCAACATTTACTTTGTACTAATCTCATTTCAGTACTCATGTCTTTTTGTTCTTCTATCATAGAAGCACCCACCCCCAGATGACTTTAAAACCTGCTCTTCCCCAACCAGACTTCTACCTTGGACCCCTCAATTTAACCCAATTTTTAAAAAAGGAACTCCAAACTGCTTGCTCCTCGCTGCCCCCTTTCAGCTTCGAAGCAGCCAGAATGATCAGCGCCCCCTTTCTTTTTCTTACAGCAGTTAGGATTTCCTAAAGCAAAAGGGGGAGATGAAGACAGAATGAAGAACAGGTAGTAAGTGTAGAAATAGGGTATCGGGTCAAATCGAGGAAATGGAGGCCATAAAGTCATCTGCCTCTGGAAGTTGGAGACTGCCCCTGGAAGAATGGAATGTCAAGAATCTCCAGAGCCCCTTGATTACCAAATTTACCTGCCTTTATCAAGGACTGCAAGCAAGGAGCTGCTAATTGGTGCCCACTGGGCCCTTATCTGCCTGAATAACCCTGGCCCTCCCCCTGCCCATGGCTTCTCACTTAATTCAAAACCAGGCCGAATCACTTAGGCAGGAAGGAGAGATAAGGGGGGAGAGAACTGGAGAACAAAAGAGAATTTAATCTATAAAAGATGTAGGGTGAGCACACTTCTTGCAACTTTAGGACATCATCCATGGCCCCCTTCTTCCTGCCGGAAGAAGTCTGTATTATTACCTTTAAATAAAACCTGCTTAATATGCTTGCCTTGGCGTGCTTCTCTAGTGTTCAATCTTCAACATTAGAAGGAGCAGAACTCATCACTGGTAAACAGCGGTATCAGTATTTACTTCCTCCCTTCCAAGATTTTACCCTGTAGATTTCTAGGATTTTACCTCTGTGAGTTCTACTTTTGTCAATTTAAGTCAACATACCTCCAATGTTCGAAGGTAAGATCTAAAGTGGAAGATATTTTTAGTGAGCATTTCCAGTAAAGTGTTTATAGTTCATAATATATACATTATAGATTTCTTCAGGGGAAAATACATCTCAACTGAGTCATGCACAGATGAGAAATTTAAAAGATTTCATAAAGTGGTAAGCATTTATATAACAAATAAACATATGAATCTGAGTACAAAGTGATGCTTTTTAAGGAAGTTAAAATTCAAGCCAACAATGGGCTGGTGTTTTTGCTCAATGGAAAGTGCTTGCCTAGCACATGTAAGGCACTGGGTTCCATCCTCAGCACCCCATAAAAATAAATAAATAAAATAAAGTTATCATGTCCATCTACAACTAAAAACACCTTTTAAAAATTCAAGCAAACAGAGACTATTTTATACTGACCATGAAGGAAAAAGCAATCACAGACATGCAAAAAAGACAAGTGGTCCCAGAGATGTTAAGTGATTAGAATTGTTGAGCCTGCTGTGGCAAGGTAAAACATAAAGCCACTTTGGAAAAATGTGTGGTGTCATCTACTCAGACATAAAATATGGAACATTAATTCTACCCCAGACACAACAGAAGTGGAAAAACAAATTTTATGAGAATGCTCTAACTGGCCCCCACCACTGCTGCCCTTACTATTGGGAAAAGTTCCTCCAGTTACCATCACACTGTGGAGTCCAGGACTCTTCAATCTGGACATGGTGACACAATTTTCACAAAGTCTAAACATTGCCCATCTTGGAGAAAAACATGAGGCAGGAGTCTATTTAATGCCAAAGATCTTAAGAATAATAAGAAGAAAATGAAGGATATGGAAAGCTGGAAAGAGCAAAAAATATGGAACTGGTAGAAGAGGATGAGAAGAGGACTGAGGAAGAAAAAGAAGCTGCTGAGGATGGAGAGGGGAATAAGTAGCAGGAAGAAGAGGAGAAAATATATAAAGTGAATTCCAATTTGTAGAAATCAGAAATTGGTGTGACAGAAGACGAACACTTCCAATGGGTTTGGAATGGGTTGTCCCTTCAGAAGTGAGAGTGTGAAAAAACTGAGATGTGAACATTTTACCTACTTGTAGTTTGAAGAACTGCACCAAAGAAGCCATTCTTTTTTCACTCCAGCCTTCTTATTTCTACTTGTCTAGATGCTTACACTCCCTGATCATTCTACCATTGTTACACCTTCTGGCCTGCTCCATTTGAGCTTCAAACAGGTCTCTAATTGCCCTTCTCCCCTTCATTGTTCTTTTTCTCTCTCCTACCATTTATACTGTGGTAGCCTTGAAAAGACCCCTGCCCCACCAGCTCAGGCCTATTTTAAGAGAAAGAGGAAAAATCATTAACGGGGCATGTTAAAGGAATTTATCTGAAAATTTAGTTAAGAAAGGGGCAGGATAATTGGGAAAGTCAGAGCATGTCTGAACTAACAGGAGCTGATAAGCAGGAACTATAAAACTGTCCTGTAAAACTTCTGATACCAGATTCCTGACCAAGGACAGAGTAAATAGGATGAGGTAACAAAGGACTGTAAATGACAAAGTAAAATTATGGCTTGTGAAGCGTGTTATCCTAAGTTCTGAGCTGCTCTGACCCCCCACCCCCCCAGGAAGGTTATCCTTAACAAGGTTCCTTCTCGGGCCTTCACAGATAAGATGAGAGAAGTCTGTGTTTATACATTCTTTACCATTTTTACGACCCGTGCTGCAGGCAATTAGGGAAAAACCTGTGTTTATGCAGGTGCGGAAGTGCGAGGCTGCAGGCAATTTGGGGAAGCCTGTGTCTCTGTCTGTGTCTCTATCTATCATCCCCCTCTCCAGTTAAAGTAAATTTATGGCTTTTCCAAGGATGTCTAAATGCTGGATTCAAAATAACCAATAAGAAATCTGTTGCTTACCGCGCGTGAAAGCTGCCCCTTTACCCTATAAAAAACCTGTACCCCAAAGCCCGGTGTGCCAGTTCACCGAAGCTCTGGCTGAGGTTTTGCTGAGCACCCGCAGGTGCCTGTGTACCAAATAAATAGCCTCTTGCTTTTGCAGCCAGTGTCTTCGCGTGATCTTCCTTGGACAGGGGGACGGAGGGTCTTTCAGCCTCTCTTAGCAGCCCCCAGTCTCACATTCTGCCCCAGCCCTCTCCTTCTTTATCTCTAGATTTACCCCTCATCCTCTCCAATCAGGAAGCAGCATACAGGCTAGGGAGATAGCTCAGCTGGTAGAGTGCTTGCCATGCAAGCGCAAAGCCCTGAGTTCAATCCCCAGTACTGCAGGAAAAAAAAGCAACAGGCTTGTTGGGATCAGGGTTAGAAGCAAGCCCACAGCTTCCCTCTTCTCCTCCCTTTTTTGTATCAATAAATTAAGAGGGAGAAACACTTCTGTTTTATTGTTTGTGCTTATTTTTAAGAATAAATAGTACTATAAAAAATCAAAAGAACACTTACCATTGGGGATTATGGAGAGGTATTAAGAGGAAAAGGGCATAAAGAGATTCAGGGCATCATTTAATGTTCTATTTCTTAATATAGACGTAATATATTTTCTTTGTGGTAATTCAAGGATCTCTATAATTTTGATATTTGCCTGTTCTTGCTGTGTTCAATAAGATCAAATTTATTATATAAAAGGTTGTGAGGGAATTCAAAGGGAGAATTTAAAAGAAAACTAGGGAAAACACTGTAGTAATGACTATAAAAATTTTATTGTGGTGATTCATGGGTATATGCAAATGCCAGAAGAAAAAAAACTATATACCTAAGATATATACAGGATGATAGTGCCAATTAAGCCTCCATAAAGGCTGTAAAAAAGTGAAATGCATCTAAAACTGAAGTTAAAAAGGAAACATAAAGACATAAATTAGTAAGCCACAAAATGACTAAGAATTTATTAGTGCATCATCCATCTCAACAGTTTGGAAAAGTAAATTTTATAAAGATAAGTGTAGAGGAAAGAAAATCCTAAGCAAAAGAGCAAAATTAGAAGATATTGAAATGGAACATACTAGAAAGAGAATCATCAATATCAATGTTGGTACTTTTAATAAGCAAATGAGCTAGGTGTAGTGCATACCTGTAATCCCAGTGACTCAGGAGGCTGAGGCAGGAGGATCTCAAGTTTGCATCAAGCTTCAGTGTATTAGCAAGTCACTTAGGAACTCAGCACTACCCTGACTCTAAATTAAATATTAAAAAAAATGGCTCAGGATGTGGTTCAATGGTTAAGTACCCCTAGGTTCAATGCACAGTACCAAATGAAAATTGAAAAGCAAATAAAACTGAAAAGCTCTGGTAAATTCAACAAGTACAACTTATATCAATTATATGTTATATAATTGCACAGATATGTATATATATAATGATGTCTCACTTGATGGTAATACATTTTGGAAAATTCATTCAAAGATGATTCTGCCATTTTCCAAATATCTGAGTGTAATGACAAGAATCTAGATGGTACAAACTACAACATGACTAAGCTCTTTGCTGTCCAGGAAATCTTCCACTTCCAAAACACATGATGCCACACATGATTGATGTTATGAAGTTATAGTAGTCAGTGACCACATGATGAAATGAACAAATGGTGGAATGCAAGACAAAAATCTTAAGAAGATTTTTTCCCTTGCCATTGAGACAGTGATACATCATAGAGATTGCAGTGCCAGCAAAAATAAAAATGGAATTATTTCCAAAAAAGTAGCTAGCATGTTGGGACATCTGTGTGATAATAGAAATGCTATCATCCCCCTTCACTCATGCCACATAACAAATCATTTTCACATGCCAAATACTAAATATAAGAATTATGAATAAATAATATTGAAATATAAAAGAAAATATAAAGTATTCAAAATTTGAGAGAAGAAAGAGTGAGATAGGATACATGTGGTGGTGCACATCTGAAATATCCAGTACTCTGGAGACTAAGGCAAGAGGATTATAATTCTAAGGTCAACCCAAGCAACCGAGCAAAACCCTGTCTGAAAATAAAATTTAAAATAGAGCTAAGATTATAGTTCAGTAATAGGACTTCCTGGTTTCAGTTCCCAATCTTTCAAAAGGGAAAAAGAACAACAAATATCAGTTATTTCCTTCCAAAGTTACACACAAAAATATTTTAAATTTATAAATTTTATAATGCTAGAATAAAAATCCTATTCATCAAATAAATGGTACAAGAACTGACAGTGAAAAAAACTATTTACCTCACATATAACACAGACTGCAAAAACAAGCAAGAGACTAGAACAGCCATTTTAAATAGAAGATATCTAAGTGTTCGATAAACATAAAAACTCAACATCTTTAGAAATATGGTAATGTAAAATAAAGTCACAACATATACACAAAATTATATTGCATTGATGAACATGTGAATAAATGCATTCTTATAAAGGGAGATGGAGCTTATGCTGTTTTTATCCATTTGTAGAAAATATTTTGCTATTGAACATGCATGTTACAGCCCCACCAGACAGACAGTAAAATTAGAGCACATATGAGGATATAGCCATAATCATTCAGAGTTGAAACCCAGAGGCATGATTAAAGAGGATGCACAGTTAGGAAGAAATAAATTATAAACTGTGGGTAATAATGTTTTCTAGAAGACAGACACATTTTTTGTTATATTATATCCACTTTGACAAATACTATAAAACACCATGTATGTTTCATATAGATGCCACGTGAATGTTGCATTTCACATATAAACATATTTAAAAAGGAAAGGTGCAGAATTTGAGAAAATAAAAATACACAGAAGCACATAAAAGAATCAATTACACATCCTATGGATAGATGAGAAAACACAACATTATAAAGATGACAATTTTCCTCAAGTAAAACTATAAAAATACTCTGACAAAATTCACCATGCTTTACTTTTTAACTTTTTTTTTTGAGACAAGATCTCTATGAATTACTTAGCACCTCACTTTTCCTGAGGCTGGCTTTGAATTCACGATCCTCCTGCCTCAGTCTCCCAAGTCACTTGGATTACAGGCATGCACCACAGCACCCAGCCATGCTTTACTTTTAATTAATAAAGAAACCAAAGTAAAAACTTCTAAAATTCTCCTGGAAGGCTAAATATACTTGAAATTAGCCAAGAACTCTCCAAAATATGAGATCAAAAGCACCATCTATCATTACCTGAAACTAATATATATTTTTAAATTATAATATTTATTGCAGTATTTTAAAGACCAAGAAATCATAATATAGAAAATTCCCTAGGTAAATCCATATGTATGTACATATCATTTTTTTATTGTTAAGTGTAATAAAAGCACCTACATAAATCCAACCACATCAAGAAAAGTATTTAAGGTAAATAAATGATACAACTCAACCAAAAGGTAGATGTTAGAACTAGAGGCACAGATCACTGGTAGAATTTGTGTGCAGAATGAATGACACTGGAATTATGCCCCAGCACCCCTAAAAAGCAGATATTAAGAGGGGTGATTTTAAAAATATACCAGAATATGAGCCTCCTGACTCCCTCCATTCATGGTTACACCAAATTAATATTATGAGTCCCTGTTAAGGTTATAAATGAGAGGAATATGCATTTGACAACTAAAAAAAATCTACAATCAGATAAGTTGAAAAAATTAGTTTTTAGCCTTCCTTGAAGAATGTACCATATAACTGAGACAGAATACCCAAATCCAGTGTTTCCCTGAGTAGGGGAAAACAGGGGTCATAAATATAGCACATTAACTTTAAATTGCCTGTAGTTTGAATTTTAATTATCTTGTGCACACAGAAGAAAAGACTAGATTAGATATATATGAGTAGCAAGACCAGAGAAAAAGGGTGGTTTGTCTATGGCCATGCCAAATCCATGAAGAAGAGGAGTGAAGTTGTAAGGTTCCAGTTTATCCCTAAAAGTATTTGCCAACATACTCTGCAAACTGCTGTTGCTAACAGTTGAGCTTCTAACTAGCCAGCATCAAAGAGTTAACAGGGGAAACAGAGTCCATAACTGGCAGCCCAAGTGGTAGTTCAGCACTTTCCTCTCCCATAGCTCACCTCACTAATAACTCCAGGCCTAATTCTTTCTGCGGGGGCATCTGGAATTCCATCCAGTGCTTGACAAAGATCTTCTGGAGGATGATTGCAAAGGATCATCGTAAAAGGAAATCCCAGATGTTTTGCTCCGAAGCATGGTGTTTTTCCTGCTGTGTTTTTCTGAAAATACATTCCTCATTTCAGTCTGAACGGATTGCTTAAGGGGACAAGGGGAATACAACAAAAATTCCAGAAAATATTACCTACAATCTGAAAAACAATGGGTCTTTACCACTAATAAAATTAAAATAATTTTACAACTGTGCAATGAGTACCTGAAAGCCTCTGGAGAAAATAGTTATAGATCTGCCTTTGTCTCCAACAGGCTGGTTAAATTCTAAAGATGGTGGTGGGGTAAAAGAATAAGGTTTCATAACATTCCTTCCTTCCTACAAAGAATATGTCACCCCTATAATAAATGTTGGTGCACAATGCCCTGTTCTGGATAAAAATAGCTACATAAGACAAGGTAATCTATTCAGTAAAAAAACTTGGCCATGAGAACCATTGTGACTGCTGCCTTCCTGTAGCCCTTAACTCAGCAATTCAGATATTAACCAGATGGACCTAGTAGAGATGGTCACATGAGATTACTTGTCTATCGCTTTAACCGCGATAATAATAAGAATAGTCTTAGGTCACATAGAGTTTAGATATTAAGGAAATAAACATTGTATTAGTTCATTGACATAGTTATGTTGTGCCCAAAGGCTCGAGACCCCACAAAGACCACCAGAGACCACGATCAATGCAAGCAACAAAGAGTCATTTATTAGCAAGCTCCAGCCTGGTCCTCTGTGTCCTCAACCGGTGACGCTAAGAGGCCCCGAGCCCTCGTTAGCAGGGTTTATATACTGAAAGTCAAGCAGTTACACAGTGTTCTTCCTAATTGGTTAACATATACAATTGTAAAGCATGTTATCTTAAGTTCTGAGTCACCCTGACCTCCGAGAGGAGGGTTGTCATTAGCAAGGTTTGTTCTTGGGTCAGCCCCTCTGGCCTTCACAGATAAGATGAGAGATGGAAAATTCTTTGCCACTTTCAGGAGGCTGGGGGCAGTTTGGGGAAGTCTGTGTTTATACAGGTGTGGGCTCCCTCTATCTTTCAGTTAGATATTCTTAAAATAATTGTGATTAGGTAAGAATAATCTATAAGGTTACTGTTTTCTCATAATTTTTTTGTTTATTGTCAAAAACAATTTCTGCCTATTCTTTGGAAACGTCTTTAATATTAACCACAAGACTGCCATTATAGCCTGAAGAAAAATGTATATAAACCCAACCTTCCCCAAATAAAGTGGGACTGATTGCACCAGAACTAGAGTCTGTGTCTTTCATTCTCCATCCATCACTGATGCTGTCTCCCCGTGCCCCATTTACCAGTGTGGAACCCATGTACTCCTGTTGGGCTGGACCCCAGCATCTTTCTTTAAGGAATTTGTCCCAACCTCAACTTTTTCCATTCAATGGACTACATTTCAAACTTCCAAGCTTTGGGAGTAATGGCAACTGACATATGCATATCTCCCTAAATCACAAAGGAGTGGCTTCACATTGGTGTACAAACCTACCAGGAATGAAGAAAAAGACTTCAAAGAACAGATTCCTGTTTATTTCTAAAATAGTTTTACATTACCTTCTTCCACTGAGTATAAGGCAGCCTGGATTCTAACAAACTTACATCAGGAATTGTGTTTGATAGTGAAATATAAAACCTGCAGTCTGAGAACAACTGTTGGAGAATAACTAATATCCATTTATATGGATATGGTAGAAATGCTTTCACACTGTGCTAGAATATGAATTTAGTAGTCATTTTTTAAAAGCATTGGAAGTTTAAAGATCTTTAAAAACTAACATGATAATATTTTCTGGGTGCATTTCCAAAGTAGTTGAAATCAATATGTTATATAAATGGTTGCATTCTCATCTTCAATGTAGCAGTATTCACAGTAGCCCAGATAAGGAAACAACCGAAGTGCCTTTTGGTACACGAGGAGATTTATCCCAGGTTTAGGGCACTCAGATACTTCCCTAAGAAACAATACCCCCTAAATTTAGACTGCTCTCTAACAGGATAAGACCCAAATACTAATATTCACTAGACTCTCAAGAGACAGTTGATGTGCCAGTTGTGGGATCCTCCTATCAGACTATTCTGAAACACAGGGCCAGGAAACTATCAGAGAAGTGAATGAGAGCTCTCTGACATAAATTCCACAAGGGGTACTCTCAGCACAAAGATATTCTTACAAGGTTTTTGGCCTTGTGGAGACAAAGGGAGAATAAAAACACATATTTTTTCAAAGATCAAGTGATTTTTCTCTCCTTTTCTACATGTGTAATGCTCATAAACAAACAAAGAACCTTCGATTTTAATTTTTTTTGATGGTACTAGGAAATTTACACAGGGGCATGTTTAATCTGAGCTATATACCCAGCCCTTGCTTTAAATTTTGAGACATGTCTTTCTAACATAACCATGGTCTACCTAAATACCTGACCTTGAAATTGCATTTTCCTGACTTAGTCACCTGAGTGTCTGGAATTATAGGCATGTGCCACTGCACCCAGTCAGAGAAAAAATCCTTTCAAAAGTTTCATCCAGTTCTTTGTAAAACATTATTAAACTACTGTGCTAATTTGAAACATAATATGGGAAAAATAATTGATTATACATGGAAGAGGGAAAGTTGTCATTGGGATTGTGGACAGGGAGCTGTAATTTTAGGATTATGTTTGATATGCATATACATATATATGAATGACAGTTTAGTTGGAAGACAGGGTTCTAAATTTGATATTTTTCTTCACATATATTTAGAACACTCAGGAGGATCCAAGCAGGCTGTCACACATCTGTAATCCCAGGAACTGAGGAGACTGGGATGCAAGTTCAAGCCAGACTCATCAATTTCTCAAAATAAAAATGCCAGGGATGTAACTCAGTGGTAAAGATCTCTGGGTTCAATCCACAGTACCACTTTTACCCCAAGAAAGAAAGAAAAGCAAGCTCAGGAGGAAGAAAGAACTGAAAGCCCTATAGACCACAGCCTCTCTTCTGCATAAAAACAGTACATGGAGTTGTGAATCTGATGATCATTCCACTTCACAATCCACCACACAATCTGGGAAGGTGCTGAAATGCTGCCATGTATATGCTCAGATAGGACTTCAGGTGGGGGCTGCAGATAATCTGCAGGGATAGGACAGGATTTCCAGTCTACTGCTGACATATGACCCATTTGACTGTCCAGTGGGGACTCAGGGCTGACCTTCCCCAGTGGAGGACCCAGGCCTGCAGACACTAGAGACTCCCACAGGGATTCCAGTCTGAAATTGCCAGTTCCCACCATAATCAGTGTAGTCAGTTTCGAGCAGCCTCACCCCTCAGTTTCAGGATACCACAGCACACTCACCTTTTACTGGCTTTTTAGGGGACCAGTTTTCTTTCTATAAGATCTTCCAGCACCTGCATGGCAGAGCAAACCAAGTCCCCTGAACATAAAAGAGGGAGCCTAGAGATGGATACCAACACTGGCAGGCTCCAGAGACAAAAGCCACACCGGATGGTCAAAGCCTGCTCCTCTTTACTGCCCATGTGCTGGATTAGACAATGCTTACCTAAGGGCTCTGGAATGGACAGGGCTTATGTTTTAACATAATCAGACTGAGTCTAGTGAGATTTCTAAGTAAGTGGAAGTGACATCAAATGCATAAATCAATGAGGTCACAATGGCAGGTTCTTGCTGTAGGTTTCTTTGTTTTGAGGTGCTGGAAATTGAAATCCAGAACCTCAGGCTGCAGCTAATTTAAGGCAAGGTCTTCTTGGAGAAGTGGGGTCCAATCCAGTCAGTAAGACATTTGCATTTAACCTTAAATATAAGGCCTTTTCAATTTGTGGATTATATATGTCTTTATATTATTTATGTTTGGAAATAATAAATAAACTTCATTTAAATTCCCTGCTCTCTTTTTGAGAAAACAGATTGAACATTAAACTGGGAAGGAATCCCTTAAGGCAGTAATATTCAATGAAAATAATATATGAGTTTCAAGGGAAAATAAAAATTTTTTAGTATTCACATAAAAAATAAGCAGTAGAAATTGAGTTTAATAGTAATCTAACATATCCATTATGTGAATATTACCATTATGTGATCAATAAAATATTACCAGTGAAGTATATGTATTTTTGGAAACAGCACTCTCTAAAAACTATGTCAAGCCTCCAGAATATCTCAGTTCACAAAACCATATTCAAAATTCAAAAGCTATGATTCCCTTGACCTCAGGAGGTACTGACCACTATTTTATTATAAATTATAAGTAAAGGATTCAGTTCTTTGCAGTAGTTGTGGCTCATGTGTTCAGATACAAAGCTTGGAGTTTATTATTTAAATGCCTTAAAGGCAAACTTCTTTTTCAATTTGGCCTTAGTCCTAATGTCCAGTCTATGACATTTTTTTCTTCTTATGATGAAAGTCTCTCAATAAGCAAGTGGGCTTGGAATTGAGATGAATTTTGTTGCCAGGCATCGTGGCACACACCTGTAATCTCAGTAGCTTGCGAAGCTGAGGTAGGAAGATTGCAAGTTCAAAGTCAGCCTCAGAAACTCATCAAGGCCCTGTTACTAAATATAACATAAAATGTGCTGGGGATGTGGCTCAGTTGTTAAGTGCCCCTGGGCATTCAATCCCCTGTACACACACACACACACACACACACACACACACACACTCACACACACAAAGCATCTAATTTAAAAGCCCAAATACAAATACCTCCACTATACCACATAACTCACACAACTTTTCTTATTATTGACACTTTTGCAAAAAAGCAGTATTGTGTATGTGTGTGTGTACATACTAATATAATAATATATTTTGCTTGCTGTCTGCTATCTGGAATGGAATGGACCATGACCAGCATGAGCAGCATTGGGTGGGAAAAAGTCTACTTCTGGAATCTTTCTTGTTAAAACTCCCTGCTCTCAGCTATTCTGGGTTTCTTATTCTTCCAGTTTGCCATTTGTATGTGTCTGTCAAAACTAGATCAAGTCTGCTCAGCATAGCACTAATATGCAAATTGGGCTGCTTGTGCTCTAACATTATTGTTTCCTATATAAACTGGTCCTAGGTAAAGAAAACAAAACTGAAACAAAATTATAAAATGGGCAATGCTGTGTTCCCTGCAAGTTCCATAGATATACACACACATACACAGTCTTGACATTAAATGGCTTTTTGTGACAGTTCATAAATTATAACATGTTAGTATCAATTTCAGTTGAAGGGAAGAAAGTTTTTATAATCATATGTCATGGGTAAGCTGTATGCTGTATGTATGTGGTCCTGTAAGGAACAAGATGCCTGTATGTTAAAAGGAAAGGCCCACTGGTATCCTTGACAAGAGATTTTATGAGCATTAAGAGTAGGTTTGTTGAACTATAGCAATTACTGCACTATTTAGATTTCTGTGACTTGTGAATGTTTACTTTAGGAATTATAATTGTTTTAATGTAGAATATTCAGAATACAAAATTAATAATTACTTTTCAGACAAATGCATCAAATTAAGGATTATGCTTAACATTTATTAAGAATAATAATTTGTTCTTTTTTAAATTATGAATCTTATTTCAAAATGTTAAGATTTTTGTCAATTAAAATGTAAAATTTAACTCACATTTTAAGTATGAATAACTGTTATTGAAGAATGCAAAATTTAAACTATGTGCTGTGAGCTACAAGTATATTAGGAAGTCACTGTCTTATAAACCAAAAATGAATCCTAGATTAAAAGTTGGTGGACATAATATTTAATCCTAGTTTATCAATTAACTGCTAGTAATTATGTCTGGAGAGGGAGGAATAGGAGAACATGTGAATTACAGTGGGGTTAAGGTGTTTGGGATTGGAACATAGTACAAGCTCCTGAAAACCAAGCTTTGCTCACTGCTATGTTTGTAGAATTATTTGGGCTTAGAAATTAATGAATGCTTGCTAAATTGTGATGACACCTATTCATATATTTTTGGTGGTCTCAAAATCCCTCTTGTAGGTAATTGTGGGCTTGTTCTGAAGAAGACAAATATCCTCAGGGTTAGTGACCATGGAAAATAAATGAAGTGAGAGGTGCCTAACTCTGACATCTCACTATTTGATATTGATATTTGATATTCTATATTAGAAAAGACTTTCTTAAAATTTCTATTGAAACACTAATTCACCTCAATAGGTGAAATGGTCATTGGAATAAGCACTTAAATTGTTTTTCCACTTTCAATTTCATTAATTAACAAATAATCCCTAAAAACATTATTTTGTGTTTTATTATTGTTAGCTCATTATAGTTAAACATATGCATGTGATTCATTTTGACATAATGATAACAGCATGGCACATAATTAACTCCAATTCAGTCACCAGTTTTCCCCTTCACTCCTCTCCTCTACTCTACCGATCTTTCTTCTATTCATTTATTCTTATTTAAAAATTAGTGCATTATGGATATACATAAAGGTTAAATTCACTGTGGTATACACATATAAAATTTTGGTCAATATTTTATTTTAAAAATGATATTACTGTGGTTAACCTTCATATCTTGTCAGGGACCAAGAAGTTCTTATTCTGAGAACATTCTGATCTTTACAATAAGCAGCAGCGCCCCTCCCTTCCCGCCGGCGCAAACTTCACCTTCCCGGCGGCACGAACCTCACCTCCCGGCCGGCGCGAATTTGCACCCTATCAGGAACCCAGCAGAAGAACACAGCCAACCAGCCTGCACCTTGTCACACCCCTCCTTCCCTCAGTATAAATACCCCTGTGTGAACAATAAAAATTTGCAGCTTGATCAGAATTCCTGTCTTGCTGCCTCTCCCTGCGTCTCTTGTCCCTTCATTCCTTCTCTCTCAGGTTTGCGGTCCCGTGTTGATGTCCCGCGGGTCGGGACAGTTGGCGCCCAACGTGGTCGATTGGAAACTTTGAGAAGCGGAACGCTGCCCTCCGGGGAAGACTTGGCCAAGCAGGATTCGGGATCGCCCTGGTAGATGCAACCGGGAGTCAGATCCATGAGGAGAGTGAGGTCAGCGCAAGGTAAGTGACGTACCATGGGACAAGCAGTCTCGTCACATGATTTGTTTCTGACGGGTCTCGAGGAGGCCCTCAAGACTCGGGGAGCGCGTGTTAAGAAAAAGGATTTAAGATTATTCTTTTCATACATAGAGGATTTGTGTCCTTGGTTTCCCCTCGAGGGATCAATTGATGGTAAAAGGTGGCTCAGAGTAGGAGACTGCCTCAAAGATTATTATGAGACTTTTGCTCCTCAAAAGGTGCCCGTCACTGTCTTTTCTTATTGGAATTTAATTAATGAGATTCTTAAAAGTTCACCCTTTGACAGTGGTACTTTAAAACTTGTAAAGATTGGGGAGCAGGCAATGCAATCTACCTCTCGCCCCCCATCGGCATGCCCTTTGGTTAGTATTCAAATGCCCCCTGCTCAGGCTTCTCAGGACCCTGGGACCCTCCCAGACCCTGGGAACCTCCCAGACCCCACCTTACCAAAGGAGTCCCCTAAAAATCCCCCTAAGATTTATCCGGTTTTAAATCCCTATGATGACGTGACCCCAGAGGAGGAGGCCACCCTGGAGGAGGCAGTGGCTCAACACCATTTTCCAGACCTGCCACCTCTTACAAATCCACTTCCCACTTATACACCCCCTGCCTTTCGTGCTCCGGTCCCTCAGGGACCTACTGCCCCCCCAGACATTTTTTCCCCGCTTCCCTTGCCTAATCTAACCCCTTTACGCGAGTCTCTCCAACATAGGCGGGAACAAATCCAACTTTTAAAAGAACTAAAAGCCCTTGATGCCGAGCTTCGCTCACTGGCCTTGGGCACGGAGTTAACACAAACTGGCCCAAAACCCCTTAATACTCGTAAGGTGAAGCCACGTGGTCAGCCTGTTCTTGCCTTTCCAGTCACTCGCAGTCAAGCAGATCAGCCCCCCCAAACTGAAGCAGAAAATTTAGAAGGAAGTCAGGAAGAGGAACCAGGGGAGGAACAAGAGGTAGAACCAGAGAGGGAACAAGAGGAGGACCAGGAATCAGGGGATGAGGAGGAGCCCACCTCTGGACAGAGTGGAGCCCTTGGTTCTTATAAAAGGCTGAGACTCCGCTTTCTTGAAAGACTTAAAAAGGCTTGTACACAGTATGGCCCCACTGCACCTTATACACTGGCCTTGCTAGAGAACCATAGTACACAGTGGCTCACCCCTAATGATTGGAAATTTTTGGCCCGAGCCACCCTCAGTGCAGGTGACTTCCTGTTGTGGAACGCAGACTTTAGGGAATACTGTCGGGAAACTGCCCAAAAAAAATTCAACCAAGGCTTCCTCTAAATCCTGGACCTATGTTAAATTAGTGGGTAATGCGCCATTTGATACCAACCCTAAACAGGCGCGCTTTCCTACTGGGCTCCTAGCGCAGGTTCAAACTGCTGGTTTGCATGCTTGGAGACGGCTCCCTCAAAAGGGCTCGGCCACCACCTCCCTAGCAAAAATTCATCAGGGTCCAGACGAGCCTTATAGTGACTTTGTTGCCCGGCTTAATCTAACTGCGGAGCGCCTACTTGGACCAAGTGAAAACGAGAGCTCCTTTGTAAAATATCTTGCCTTTGAAAATGCCAACCCAATATGTCAAGATGTTCTTCGGCCCCACAAAGATAAAGGGGACCTTTCTGACTTCATTAGGCTGTGTGCCGGGGTAGGAACAGCCCATGCCATGGGTCTCGCCATTGGTGCTGCCTTCACCAAGGCCCTTCACCACCCTGGCCCACGTACTTGCTTTACTTGCAAACAACCTGGCCCCGACCACCCCCAGAGCAAACCCAGGGGCAATAAGGTTTGTTCCCTCTCAGACTCCCAACCCAATCCAGGCTCCCTGTCCTTCTCCACAATCACCTCCCTCCAACGTGCTACCCCAGGCAGCGCAGGATTGGACCTCTGTGCCTCCACCGATACAATATTAGACTCTATGCAAGGACCTCAAATAATACCCACTGGGGTTGTAGGCCCCCCTCCACCTCATATGTGTGCTCTTATTCTTGGGAGAGCTCCTACCACCTTACAAGGTGTTCAGGTCTTCCCTGGCATTATTGATGATGATTACACTGGAGAAATTAAAATACTGGCCACAGCTGTTAACGGAGTAGCTGCCATCCCTGCAGGAACAAAAATTGCACAATTAATACTCCTTCCCCTCAATTCAGGAAATTCACCAGGAAACACAGCCTCCTTAGGTTCCTCTGATGTGTATTGGGTCCAACCTATCTCCCACAAAAGACCCACTCTTACCTTATTTATTGAAGGTAGAAATTCCGAGGGATCCTAGATACTGGTGCGGATGCCACAGTTATTTCTCAAAAATATTGGCCATCAGAATGGCCCCTCACCTCATCACTAACTGACCTTAAAGGAATAGGGCAATCAAGAAACCCCTTAGTTAGCTCCAGGGTGCTTAATTGGACTGACACAAAAGATAACACAGGGAATAAAGGAACCGTTACCCCCTTTGTTGTTCCTGATCTCCCTGTCAACCTTTGGGGACGAGACATTCTAAGCCAAATGAAAGTTATTCTTGCTAGTCCCGACTCTTTAGTCACTCATCAAATGCCTCGTATGGGCTTTATCCCTGGTACAGGCCTTGGGAGGCTAGGACAAGGACAGGTTGAGCCTGTACAGCCCATACAAAAAACAGACAAATTTGGACTTGGGTATGTGGATTTTTAGTGTCGGTCCCTGACCCTCCTGTACCCCATGCAGACAAAATTATTTGGGAAACTCAAACTCCTGTGTGGGTGGATCAGTGGCCCCTTACCCAAGAAAAATTAGAGGCTGCCTCTATGTTAGTACAGGAACAGTTGACAGCCGGCCATGTGGAACCCTCAACCTCACCCTGGAATACTCCTATTTTTGTTATTAAGAAGAAATCAGGCAAATGGCGCCTTTTACAGGATTTGCGCGCTATCAATAAGGTTATGCGCCCGATGGGGGCACTACAGCCAGGCATCCCTACACCGGTAGCTATTCCTAGGGACTATTATAAAATGGTCATCGACTTAAAAGATTGCTTTTTTACTATTCCTTTACATCCTGATGACAGACCCTATTTTGCTTTCAGCCTCCCCCGCATCAATTTTCAGGGCCCTATGCAAAGATTTCAATGGAAGGTCCTTCCCCAGGGTATGGCTAACAGCCCTAGTCTTTGCCAAAAATATGTTGCTCAAGCAGTAGACCCTGTGAGAGAGCGGTGGCCACAAGTTTATATATTACATTATATGGATGATTTGTTAATTGCTGCACCTAATACCTATGATCTTAATAATTGTTATTTGGATCTCTATAAAGCCCTTACTGCCTTGGGGCTTCAGATAGCCCCTGATAAGGTTCAAACACAGGACCCCTACACCTACTTGGGCCTCAAACTTCAAACTAATCAAATTCAAATCCCTAATATACAATTGCGTGTGGACCATCTCCACACTCTTAACGATTTCCAAAAACTACTAGGGGATATCCAATGGCTAAGACCATATTTAAAACTGCCCACCTATGTGCTTTTGCCTCTTAATGATATTTTAAGGGGAGATTCTGACCCTTCTTCTCCTCGAGAGCTTACTCCCGAGGCACAGCAAGCATTAATTCAAGTCACAGAAGCCATTGCTCAACAATTTGTTACACAAATATCTTATAACCTTCCTTTGGTTTTGGTTATATTACACACCCCTCATACACCCACGGGACTATTCTGGCAGTGGGATCCACATTTTAAAAATAAAGGTTGCCCCTTGCTTTGGGTTCATTTGCCCGCCACATCCTCTAAAGTTATTGCTGTCTATCCTGCTCAGGTAGCTTCTATCATTATTAAAGGTCGCTTGCTTTCTCGACAACATTTTGGCAAAGACCCTGATAGCATTCTGATTCCATACACTAAGGATCAAACCCAATTTTTGCTACAGACGAGGGATGAATGGGGTATTGCTCTATCAGGCTTTTTGGGAATAATCGATAACCACCTTCCCAATGACCCCCTTTTGCATTTTGCTCAGTTACATCCATTTATTTTTCCTCGGGTTACTCGGAAGGCTCCTATTCCACAAGCCCTTACTGTTTTTACAGATGGCTCCAGCAATGGCCGTGCAGCCTTTGTTGTTGATAATCAGCCCACCACCTTTGACACTGCCTATCCATCAGCACAGCTTGTAGAATTGTTTGCTATAACACAAGTCTTTATGACATTTTTTGATAAACCTATTAATATTTATACAGACAGTGCTTACATTGCCCATTCTGTGCCCCTATTGGAGATTTCACCCGCCATTAAGGCTTCCTCCAACGCAGCCTTTTTGTTTAACCAGCTTCAACGACTAATTCAGGCTAGAAAACATCCATTTTTCTTAGGACACATTAGAGCACATTCTGATCTTCCCGGTCCCCTATCACGGGGTAATGCTCAGGCTGATGCAGCCACTCGGTCCCTTTTCCCAGTTCTTATTGGATCCATCCGAGAGGCCACAGATTTACACAAACTTCACCACTTAAATTCTCAGAGCCTTCGGCTACTTTGTAAAATTACCAGGCAACAAGCAAGGGAAATTGTAAAAGCGTGTCCTGCTTGCGTTGTCTCCCTTCCTATTCAACATCTGGGTGTTAACCCTCGAGGATTACTGCCCAATCAGATTTGGCAGATGGATGTTACTCACTTTC